>NW_024404414.1:490756-790756 GCF_905171775.1 Rana temporaria | reverse complement strand
AGTTCTTTATTATAGAAATTACAAAAAAACACAAAAATCCAGCATTGCAAATCCATTGACAACCATGATAAATGTCACCTGACAACTTTCACCCACTGACAGAGAAAACATGTCTGGTTCAAACAATATTGCCTTATGTAATGTCTAATATCTGCATGGACTGAGGTACCATGTAAAAGAAAACTTAAATAGATAATAATATTGTATTATCACCTCCTTTACAATGTTCTTACATACCTGTGCCTGGAAAGAGAAGAGCCCACAGGAGGAGGACACGGAGGGGACTTAGGAGGAGGACACGGAGGGGACACAGGAGGAGGTCAGGGAGGGGAAACAGGAGGAGGACACGGAGGGGACACAGGAGGAGGACACAGAGGGGACACAGGAGGGGGACACGGAGGGGACACAGGAGGAGGACACAGAGGGGACACAGGAGGAGGACACGGAGGGGGCACAGGAGGAGGACACAGAGGGGACACAGGAGGAGGACACGGAGGGGACACAGGAGGAGGACAGGAGGGGACACAGAAGGAGGACACAAAGGGGGCACATTGCTCCAGTCGGGGTATCTATGATATGTACTCTGTCTGATAATAATACTTTTTTATCACCTCTTTATAATGTTCTTACATACCTGTGCCTGGACAGAGAAGAGCCCACAGGAGGAGGACACGGAGGGGGCACAGGAGGAGGACATGGAGGGGGCCCATCGCTGCAGTCGGGGTGTCTGGTCTGTGTGGAGGAAGAATGGGAATTTGTAGAAAATAATAAAAGAGGAAGAAGATTCTGCATTGTATGATTTTTTTCTTCTTTAATTTATACTCATACAATTCTGATGTGTTATCACACCCACAGCCAATACTTCTCTGTCTGGTAGATGCTGAAGTGTTAAACCTCCGGAAAGTGTTTTATATTTCGGGGACTTTATTGGTGAGACCTCTGTGCTTGTAGGCTGTAGGGCCCGGGGTGGTAGGCACCCCAGAGGGAAGGTACAGACATACAGTGGGTGATTCTATAGAGAGGCTTATAACTGGCAACACTCACAGAAGGTTATGTGGTACTTGCAAAGACGAGCAGATGCAGTAAAAACTAGTAGTTATATAAAAATAAGTTGCGCTCATAAACATAAATAATCACAAATAATAAGTGAATTATATGGTAAAAGAAAATTAATGATAAAACACACAATTAAGTCCATATACCAAAAGGAAAAAATAATGTGAAAAATGATGATAAGTCCAATGAGTTAGTAGGATCCAGATTCCATCCACCTTCACCAAGAAAGAGAACCAGTCTGGGGATACGCACTCTGCTGCTCCGGTGTAAATGCTGGGACGTACATGAACAAATCACCCGAAAGGTGATGGGCCCGTAATACAAGAGACCTGAATGCACCTGATGTTCCTGTGTAAATGCTGGAATCCACGTGAACAAATCACCTGTATAAGTGATGAACCTGGAAGTGATGTCAGATAGTCGGCCAGAAATGACGCTCGTTGGCTATTTACCGGGAAACCGCCAATACTAGTAGTGGAAAGGTTCCCATTTAGAAGCTCTAATAGTGACTATACTGTCCGGCCCCGTACACACGACCGAGTTTCTCGGCAGAATTCAGCCAGAAACTCGATCGGAGCTGAATTCTGCCGAGAAACCCGGCCGTGTGTACACTTTCGGCCGAGGAAGCCGACGAGTTCCTCGTCGAGCCAAATAGAGAACATGTTCTCTATTTCCTCGTTGTTCAATGAGGAAAGTTGGCTCGCCGAGATCCTCGGCGGCTTCACACAGAACTCGACGAGCAAAACGATGAGTTTTGCCCGTCGAGTTCCTCGGACGTGTGTACGGGGCCTCCCTCCTCCTCTGGAACCTTTCCCTACACTAGACACACTCTCCCCGTCAAGCAGGTTCCTGTCCCTTCACGCCAACTGCAGTGGCACAGAGCTTTCTGTAAGCACTGCCCTCACTAAAGAAGGCCACAGGAGTCACCCAGGTGGCAGCATCCAATCGGACAGCAGTCCACCCAATGACACATAAAGAGGCCTAGGAGGAATGGGCCTTCCTCCCGTCCTCCACGCTCCCTGCAAGGTGGTAACAACAGCACCACCTGTGTAAGGAGGTCAACCTACACCTGCCCACACGCTGAGTTCCCGACTCCTTACACCTCTAAACACCTCAAATCTGATCTGTTTTTCTGCCTTAGGGGTTAAAGACCTCAGGAGAGTTTCTGACCCATATAGGAAAGGTACCAACATCCCTATCAGGAATTATATTAACCACTTCAGCCACAGAGGATTTGGCTGCCCAATGACCAGGCCATTTTTTTGTGAATCGACGCTGCGTCGCTTTAGCCGACAATTGCGCGGTCGTGCGACGTGGCTCCCAAACAAAATGAATGTCCTTTTTTTCCCAGAAATAGAGCTTTCTTTTGGTGGTATTTGATCACCTCTGCGGGTTTTATTTTATGCACTATAAACAAAAAAAGAGCTACAATTTTGAAAAAAAGCAATATTTTTTAAACTTTTTGCTTTAATAAATATCCCCAAAAATTGTTATAAAAAAAAAATGTTTTCCTCAGTTTACACCGATACGTATTCTTATACATATTATTGGTAAAAAAAAAATTGCATTAAGCGTTTATTGATTGGTTTGCACACAAGTTATAGCGTCTACAAAATAGGGGATAGTTTTATGGCATTTTAATATTTTTTTACTAGTAATGGCGGCAATCTGCAATTTTTATCGTGACTGCGACATTATGGTTGACACATCGGACACTTTTGATGCTATGTTGGGACCATTGTCATTTATACAGTGATCGAATTGCAAACGTTATGGGACGTTCGCGCCAAATTCGAGTGGCGCGTCACGGTCCATAATTCACTGCAGCGTTGCAGTGCATAGCTGGCTGATGATTGGCCAAGCATGCACTATGACCTGCATGCTTGACCAATCACAGTGCCATCTGTACAGAGAGCCGTAATTGGCCAAAGCCAGGGTGGCTTTGGCCAACTATGTCTCAGGGGGTTTAGTACACGCCCCACACTATAAAAGGCCGCCTGTGTGGCGGCCTTGTGTAGTGTGTTGCAGCATGCTGAGAGAGAGTGTCATTTAATTTGAGTTAGATAGAGCAGGCAGGCGAGTCAGTTACAGTGTGTAGAGGATATATATACATCCCAGATGTTGTATATATATTTATACACTGTATTCAATTTAGCTAGATCCGTTCCTGTATTCTCTTCCTAATATACAGTGGGGATGGAAAGTTTGGGCACCCCAGGTAAAAATTTGTATTAATGTGCATAACGAAGCCAAGGAAAAATGGAAAAATCTCCAAAAGACATCACATTACAGATTAGACATTCTTATAATATGTCAAAAAAAGTTAGATTTTATTTCCATCATTTACACTTTCAAAATGACAGAAAACAAAAAAATGGCGTCTGCAAAAGTTTGAGCACCCTGCAGAATTTCTAGCATGCACTGCTCCCTTTGCAAAGCTGAGACCTGCCAGTGTCATGGATTGTTCTCCATCATCGTCTGGGAAGACCAGGTGATGTCAATCTCAAAGTTTTTAAATGCCCAGACTCATCTGACCCTCCCCCAACAATCAGCACCATGGCTTCTTCTAAGCAGTTGTCTAGAAAACTGAAACTGAAAATAGTTGTCGCTCACAAAGCTGGAGAAGGCTATAAGAAGATAGCAAAGCGTTTTCAGATGTCAATATCCTCTGTTCCTCGGAATGTAATTAAGAAATGGCAGTCATCAGTGTCACGGAAGCATGAATCAGACGTACAACAACAGATAAATGAAATAGGAAGGCTTTATTAAAAACCAAACAGCAAGGTTAAAGTCCAAACGGATGATCAAACAGTCAGCAGAGTCTTCCACCGGAGCCAGGGTCGATAGCCAGGAATGAGTCAGCCAAGCCGGAGTCCGTAACAAGAGAGAGGTGGTGAGACAAGCCGGGGATCAGGAGCCAGAAGGATCGTCCATGGGAGCCGGGTCGGTAACCAAGAGCAGCAGCACAATATCAGGAGCATGTGTATACAAGAGGACCAAGCAAGGAACTGCAGAAACAGCCCTCCTATATATGCAAGGCATCCAGCTCCTCCCAGTGGGAAGGAGGAGCCGCAGGGTGTGGTAAGTTTATAAGAACCCCAGGAAGCAAATATGGCCGCCAGCACATGTCAGATGTAAGAAGCCTGCAAAGAGGTAAGACCATGACAATCAGGAACAGTGGAAGTTAAAGCAAGATCTGGAAGACCAAGAAAAATATCAGACAGAACAGCTCGCAGGATTGTGAGAAAAGCAATTCAAAACCCACGTTTGACGGCACGATCCCTCCAAAAAGATCTGGCAGACACTGGAGTTGTGGTACACTATTCCACTATAAAGAGATACTTGTACAAATATGGTCTTCATGGAAGAGTCATCAGAAGAAAACCTCTTCTACGTCCTCACCACAAAAATCAGCGTTTGAACCTTGCAAATGAACATATAGACAAGCCTGATGCATTTTGGAAACAAGTTCTGTGGACCGATGAGGTTAAAATAGAACTTTTTGGCCGGAATGAGCAAAGGTACGTTTGGAGAAGAATTTAATGAAAATAACCTCTGTCCAACTGTGAAGCATGGGGGTGGAGCAATCATGCTTTGGGGTTGTATTGCAGCCAGTTGCACAGGGAACATTTCACGAGTAGAAGGAAAAATGGATTCAATACAATTTCAGCAAATTTTGGATGGTACAGTGGGTGACTGCGATATTGTGTCAATCTCGCTCCCTTTCTCGGCGAGATTGAGCACCTACGAGCCCCATTGCGGGAGCCAGCGCCGAGCTGGCTTGCCGCGATGGAGAGAAAGCCGTCATAGAAGCGACGGGAGATCCGACTTGGATTCCCGCCAATTCTACACGTGTGCGGCGTTTGTTATGAATCCTGAGGGGGAAGTCCCCGCCGGATTTGAAATAAAAATCCGGCATGGGATCCCCCCTCAGGAGCATACCGGGCCCTTAGGTCTGGTATGGGTTGTAAAGAGACCCCCCCTACGCCGAAAAAACGGCGTAGGGGGTCCCCCTACAATCCATACCAGACCCGTATCCAAAGCACGCTACCCGGCAGGTGAATGGGTAGGGGTACGATGTACCCCATATCCATTCACTTAGGGTGGGGGGGCTTATTAAAGGGGGCTCCCAGATTCCGATAAGCCTTCCGCCCGCATACCCCGACAACCAACGGCCAGGGTTGTCGGGAAGGGGCCCTGTCCTCATCAACATGGGGGCAGGGTGCTCTGGGGTGGGGGGGCCGCAGTGCGCCCCCCTGCCCCAGAGCACCCGACCCCCCCATGTTGAGGGCATGCAGCCTGGTACGGCTCAGGAGGGGGGGGGGGGCGCTCGCTTGTCCCCACTCCTTTCCTGGCCGGCCGGGTAGCGTGCTTTGGATACGGGTCTGGTATGGATTGTAGGGGGACCCCCTACGCCATTTTTTCGGCGTAGGGGGGGTCTCTTTACAACCCATACCAGACCTAAGGGCCCGGTATGCTCCTGAGGGGGGAACCCATGCCAGATTTTTATTTAAAATCTGGCGGGGACTTCCCCCTCAGGATTCATAACAAACGCCGCACACGTGTAGAATTGGCGGGAATCCAAGTCGGATCTCCCGTCGCTTCTATGACGCGCTTGCTGGGATGTGCTTTTACTATTCCAGTGAGTGCGAGATGTCGGCACCCTGTCGCCGAGAATCAGCGCGATGCCGTCGTGCTAAAAACACATTCTCGGCGGCAGGCACTGTAACTTGATGCCATTTGTGAAAAAGCTGAAGTTAAAGAGAGGATGGCTTCTACAAATGGATAATGATCCTAAACACACCTCAAAATCCACGGGGGATTACATCAAGAGGCGTAAACTGAAGGTTTTGCCATGGCCTTCACAATCTCCTGACCTCAACATAATTGAAAATCTATGGATAGACCTTAAAAGAGCAGTGTGTGACAGACAGCCCAGAAATCTCAAAGAACTGGAAGACTTTTGTAAGGAAGAATGGGCAAAGATCCCTCAAACAAGAATTGAAAGACTCTTGGCTGGCTACAAAAAGCGTTTACAAGCCGTGATACTTGCCAAAGGGGGCAGTACAAGATATTAACTCTGCAGGGTGCCCAAACTTTTGCAGACGCCATTTTTTGGTTTTCTGTAATTTTGAAAGTGTAAATGATGGAAATAAAATCCAACTTTTTTTGACATATTATAAAAATGTCTAATCTGTAATTTGATGCCTTTTGGAGATTTTTCCATCTTTCCTTGGCTTCGTTATGCACATTAAGACAAATTTTTACCAGGGGTGCCCAAACTTTCAATCCCCACTGTACTGACAGGCAGGCAGGTGATTGTGCTAGCTGTAGTATTTTCACTTAGTGTACTGTGTCCTCTGCACAGTGTGCACCTAAAGCTTACCTGAATACAATTGCTGGTGTTCTCATACAAATACAGGCAGGGACCTTCAAGCGGAGGTTCACCCTAAAAACATTTTTCTAACATTACATTGTGCTCACTTCCAACATTGACAGTATGCTGATTTTTTTTGCTGTACATACAATCGTATAGCTATTTTCCCCCTGGCTTTCAGGTACTGGCTCCCACGGGAGTGGGCGTTCCTATGCAGAGGCTAAGTGATTAACATGATGACAAAAACTTCCCCCGGCGCATAAGGCGCGTCACGAGTTTCCGAAAGAAGCCGAACTGAGCACTGATGTTCGGCTTCTTTCGGAAACTGGTGATGCGCCTTATGCGCCGGGGGGAAGTTTTTGTCATAACATCAATCACTAAGCCTCTGCATAGGAACGCCTACTCCCGCGGGAGCCACTACCCGGAAGCCGGGGGGAAAATAGCTATACGATTGTATGTACAGCAAAAAAAATCAGCATACTGTCAATGTTGGAAGTGAGCACAATGTAATGTTAGAAAAATGTTTTTAGGGTGAACCCCCGCTTTCAGTATTTTGTTTTAGTGTCCTTTGCACAGTGTGCACCTAAAACTTACCTGAATACAATTGCTGGTGTCCTCATACAAATACAGGCAGGGACCTCCAGTAATTAGTTTTATTGTCCTTTGCACAGTGTGCACCTAAAGCTTACCTGCATACAATTGCTGATGTTCTCATACAAATACAGGCAGGGACCTCTAGTATTCAGTTTTAGTGAGTGTCCTTTGCACAGTGTGCACAGTATGTCCTCATACTAATACCACAGGCAGGGATCTGCAAGTATTTTCACATGGTGTACTGTGTCCTCTGCACAGTGTGCACCTAAAGCTACCTGAATTCAATTGCTGGTGTCCTCATACTAATACCACAGGCAGGGATCTGCAAGTATTTTCACTTGGGGTACTGTGTCCTCTGCACAGTGTGCACCTAAAGCTACCTGACTACATCTGGGCAGAAAGTGAGGTGCAATCTTCTGAACAGATGCACAGACAGCAAAACAAATGTTACAGGGGTGATAACCCTTCTCTATGTTTTCCAGAAAGCTTAAAAATAGATTTTTTGGCTAGAACTACACTTTAAAAATGAACCAGTTCAAAATTACAAACAGATTCTACTTAACAACAAACCTACAGTCCCTGTCTTGTTTGCACAGGCTGTATATGGCTGTTCAGAGTATATAGGGCCTGGGGACCCCACGTCTTTCTTTTTTTAAATTTGGGTGCAGGGTTCCCCTTAATATTCATCCAAAACCCAAAGGGGCTGGTAATGGCCTGGGGGGGGGGGGGGTACCCATGCCATTTTTCTCAATGATTTTTATCCATATTGCAGGGACCAGACATTACATTAAGGCCGCAAGCAGTTTTAAATGACTTTTTTTCTTATAGAAATGCCATTTTGTGCAGGGACAGTTTTAAACACGGCAAACATGCGCTACTTTACAGGCATACTATAGACACCCAGCAGGTATGATATTTAAAGGAATATTTTACTTTTTTTTCACTTTAACCACTTAAGACCCGGACCAAAATGCAGCTAAAGGACTTTGCCCCGTTTTGCGATTCGACACTGCGTCGCTTTAACTGACAATTGCGCGGTCGTGCTTCCAAACAAAATTGGCGTCCTTTTTTTCCCCATAAATAAAACTTTCTTTTGGTGGTATTTGATCACCTCTGCGGTTTTTATTTGTTGCGCTATAAACAAAAATAGAGCGACAATTTTGAAAAAAATTCAATATTTTTTACTTTTTGCTATAATAAATATCCCCCAAAAATATATAAAATTTTATAATATAATATTTTATTATAATATAATATTTTTTTTTTACTCAGTTTATCCCGATATGTATTCTTCTACCTATTTTTGGTAAAAAAATCACAATAAGCGTTTATCGGTTGGTTTGCGCAAAATTTATTGCGTTTACAAAATAGGGCATAGTTTTATTGCATTTTTATAAAAAAAAATTTTTTTACTACTAATGGCGGCGATCAGTGATTGTTTTTAGTGACTGCGACATTATGGCGGACACTTCGGACAATTTTGACACATTTTTGGGACCATTGTCATTTTCACAGCAAAAAATGCATTTAAATTGCATTGTTTATTGTGAAAATGACAATTGCAGTTTGGGAGTTAACCACAAGGGGGCGTTGATGGGGTTATGTGTGACCTCATGTGTGTTTACAACTGTAGGGGGGTGTGGCTGTAGGTGTGATGACATCGATTGTGTACCCCTATAAAATGGATGACACGATCGATGCAACGGATCTCCCCGTTCTTCAGCTCCGCGACCCACGGCTGGGTACTAGTACAGGACGTACCTGTACGTACATGTGCCCAGCCGTGCCATTCTGCCGACATATATGTGCAGGAGGCGGTCCTTAAGTGGTTAAGCATCAATAAAATCACTGCTCCTGAAGAAACGGCAGTTTTGAAAAAGTTTTTTTTGCATTGATACATTTTCCCTTGGGCAAAAAACGGGTCCCCAAACACTTTTTAGGACAACAACTTGCATATTAGCTTTTAAAATTAGCACTTTTGATTTTGAACATTTGAGTCCCATAGACTTTAAAGGGGTTCTAAGGTTTGTGCAGACGCTGGCGATGGTTGCTTGAACCGATCAGACTTTGACGCTGAGGACTGAAAAATTGTCTGAAAACATTGGTCAGCTGGACACCTTCTCCACCGCTCTTTCTCTGACTGAACGAAGCCTTAGCCACACGTTGTCCAGCACCAGGAAATTGTAACCTCCCAGGGTCTGGAAAAGCATTGCATAAACCTTCAAGGCTTCCTGAAGATGTTTCATCCTCTGATCCCTCTGCGAAGGCAGGATGAGTTCTGCAACCTTACCCTCGTAACGTGGATCAAGAAGGGTTGCCAGCCAGTAATGATCCCTCTCCTTGATACCACGAATCCTAGGGTCCTTTCACAGGCTTTGCAGAATCAGGGAGGCCATGCAGCGTAAGTTTGCAGAGGTATTCAATTCTGAGTCCTCTGGGTCACTAAGGATCACATGATCCGCAACTTCCTCCTCCCAGCCATGTACAACTCCTTGGGTTTCTGGGGACTGAAAACAATCCCTTGAAGACTGCTGCTGAGTGTTCAGCCTCGTACACACGCATGGTTTTCTCGGCAAGAAAGCTGCTGGAGTTTTCTTGCCGAGTAGTGTGTATGAGGCTTTGAGGTATTTCGTCAAGAAAACTGCCCAGAATCTCGACGAGAAAAATAGAGAAGCCGGTTCTTTTGAATTGAGTGTGTGTACACTCGGCCGGCAAAAGAATCTTGCCAAGGATCTCGTCAGGAAAAACAATGTTTTTTCCTGATGAGATTCTGGGCCGTGTGTACAGAGCTTTCTCCTCCATGTCAATGCTGACACAATCCTCCTCCTCCTCCTCCTTTTCTTCCTGTGTGTAGTGTTGAGCAGAATATGCCATATTCGATTTCGCGATATATCTCGAATATATATTCGAATATTCGAGATATATTCGCTAAATTCGAATATTCGTGATATTTTATCGAAATTAATTGAATGCGATTTTTCGCTATTGCGAATGCGAAAATAATTGCGATTTTTTAATAACTGCGGTAGGAGCGCTCTGATTGGCTTAGAATATTCGTGATATTTTATCGAAATATCGCAACATGCGAATGCGATATTTATTGCGCAATTTCGAGATATGCTGGAGGAGCGCTCTGATTGGCTCAGAATATTCGTGATATTTTATCGAAATATCGCAACATGCGAATGCGATATTTATTGCGCAATTTCGAGATATGCTGGAGGAGCGCTCTGATTGGCTCAGAATATTCGTGATATTTTATCGAAATATCGCAACATGCGAATGCGATATTTATTGCGCAATTTCGAGATATGCTGGAGGAGCGCTCTGATTGGCTCAGAATATTCCAGATATTTTATCGAAATATCGCAACATGCGAATGCGAAATTTATTGCAGATATTTCGAAAACTGCTGTAGCAGCACTCTGAAATCGAATATGTATGATATTTTAACCAAAATACATATTGCGATTGCGATTTTTCGATCGCGCATGCGCAATTGCGCGAACAACACGCGACCATTTCCTGGAGCCTTGCCAGTTTCCAACTTATGATCGCAGCGCAATCACACAGCAACATGGTTGGAAGCAATTTCACTAAGTCTGAGGAAAAGTTGCTGATTTGTGTAAGTATTTTGACCACTGTTATTTCATCATCTTCAACTGCATTTTAGTCTAGTTTAAAAGTTAGTATATATGATCAGATATTAGTATTTCACAAAAAATGTGTCTCCTGCTTTTACAAAACTACAAGTCCCAGCATGCCTGGACAGCTGCAGACACCCTGGTTGGCAAATGTGTATTTAGGCACTTTTCCTTGTTATTTAGCATAATGAATTTAACATTTTATTGGACATAGGACGTATGCGAACGTCCTGACTTCAGTGTCCTCAAGGCCCAAGGACGTTCGAATACATATTGCCCTTTAGATGTTGCAGAACTACAACTTCCAGCATGCCTGGGAATGCTGGCACTTCTAGTATTGTAAGTTCTGCAGGCCCACATTTTTCAGGCCTTTATGCACGGGTCTCTAAACTGTGGCACCCTAGATGCAGCAAAAGTAAAATTCTTAGCATGCACTGACAGACCGTGGCTGATGGGAGTAGTAGTTTTGCAACAGCTGGAGGTGGACTGGTCTTGAAACCCAGAGTTAGGTAACAAACCCGTAGTGTTTTGCAACCATTCTGCCTCCAGCTGGTTATTTTCTGTTGAAAAGCCTGTAGCGTGCAAAACACAACCCAAAAACTCCACCCGGTGCAAGGAAAAATTTGCACACACCTAAAGAGTGACATCACAAAAAACTGCGACGGTTGCATACGTCAGTGGTCCTCCGAAAAGGTCCCGTCTCTGACCCCCCGGGGCGTTAGGCTCCTGACAGGGAAAAGAGTTACTGTGGTCCATACAGCCGAAGCCATATGGACCCATCTCGGTCCAAGCAGCGCAATCAACACGCGAACAACACGCGACCATTTCCTGGACCCTTGCCAGTTTCCAACTTTATGATCGCAATGCAATCGCAGAGCAAGATGGTTGGAAGTAATTTCACTGTATCTGAGGAAAAGTTGCTGATTTGTGTAAGTATTTTGACCACTGTTATTTCATTATCTTCAACTGCATTTTAGTCTAGTTTAAAAGTTAGTATATATTCATAATTATGCAAATGATAATGGCTGCTATATTTATGTAAAAAAGGTGGCGACCGAAATGGCAGTATATAAAATCTGTCATGTTACCCCTGTCATTGATTAATAAGGCGAGAATGCTTCCAATTGTTGAATAGCATACATTTATGTCATATATCCATAAGGCTGTCAACAAAAGTATTACAATATACTTTGTTCTTCATCTTGCAGAAGTTCCTGGAAACAGGATACGATGAGCTGCGGAGGCAGCAAGAAAAACAGGGAGTTATAAGCTCCCTGATTGAGGAACTAGGCGAAGAACACACTCGCATGGCGATCCTCAAAAAGTGGTCCGACCTGAAGAGGCGCCAGATGAACCGGGTCAGGCGTATCCGGAATAAATATCATCCTGGTAAGTTATTGGTCACAGTTATGTTTTTTTTTCCCTAAAGTGTATTTTGTGCGTGTACTCGAGAGAGGAGCCGGACTGCAGGAGTTGGGAGTAGGCAGGCCTCCCCCAGAGGTAATCTGCCACCTTTCTCCATGCCCCGGGTGGCAATGGCGGGTGTGAGGGGGTCCTCCCACACAGACCGTCCTACCTGCTCCGCTTCGAAGCCCCACGGGGCAGAGGGACTCCCTATAAGGGAGTGAGAGGATTTGCCCGCTCAACCAGCCCCGTTAGTCCTTCGCCTCTCTTTTTAGAGACCGCATGGTCAGAGTGCGTGCATGTTAACCCAATTGCGAGTGCGTGTGTAAGTGTGGTGGTTTTTGTGGGAGGGAGGTGGGCATACTAAGCGCAGGCTTACCTCGCATAGCACACCCACCGGGGGCCGAGCTGAGACCACCA
This sequence comes from Rana temporaria, assembly GCF_905171775.1. Taxonomy (NCBI): domain Eukaryota; kingdom Metazoa; phylum Chordata; class Amphibia; order Anura; family Ranidae; genus Rana; species Rana temporaria. The sequence goes on along the minus strand of NW_024404414.1, from coordinate 778,261 downwards.
AACTCAATTCACATGTAGCCGAGAGCGGGATCCGAACCCCTAGCTGCAGAGGTGAATGGCTTGTCAGCGCAGTGGCAATCGCGTTGAGCCAGCCCGGGTCCCTTGGGGACAGTTATGTAAGGTCATATGTAATTAATGTAAGGTCAGATGTTGTTAACCAAGACGCCATGTTGTTGTAACATATATCACCACCAGCCAAGGTATTCATAGTACTGTTGGAAAAAAACATGGGACAGCAGACAGGAACACAGAAGTTATGTGGGAACATACTTTTCCCATTGCTTTGCATGGGACTTTAAACAAAAAGCCCGACCCTCACCAATGGGGTTAGTTAAGGGATAAATTAACGATCCTATACTTTAAGTGGATGTATAGATAACATGTGACCAAGTGTTATCGAAATATCTACAGCTGTTATGAAATAACATGTATTTCCCATAGAGTTGAATGGGACTTTAAAGAAAAACCCTGACCAAGGCAAATGGGGGTGGGTATGGGTTAAACCACCAATCCTATATTTGTGGCTGACATATAAGTAACCTGTGTGCCAAGTTTCATGTAAATATCTTTAGCCGTTTGGACGTGATGGTGGAACATACATACATACATGCACACACACGTTGAGTTTTATATATATAGATTCCCACTAAATTCCTGTGTTAGGCGTGGGGTTGTTATAGTAATCCTGTGTACTCCATCAAGTACTTTTTTTTAACATGAGATCGTCTGAACAAAACAAAGGAGACAAAAACAGCTCATTTTACCATGGTGGCAGCCCAGCTCACGCTCAGTCCCCTGTAGTGCCCACAAGACCCTTTAATATAACATTGTCCCATTGGTTAACTGTCTATATAAATTAATTTGTATTCATATACAATACAGTAGAGTACACAGAATTTGCATACGTCATTAGAAAACATTTTTATAATATATGAACATTGTGTTATTATAGGAGCTCCGCTACCAACTGTGCGCCCCAAGCGCACAAGGCGACAGGCCGCAGAGGAGGAGCAGGAGGAGGATGTGGAAGAGGAGGAGAGGGATGAGGAGGAGCAGCCAGGGCCATCCACATCACCACCCCCAGTTCCTGTGGAGGAGCAAGAGGAGGAGCTGCACCCCCCCCCCGAAACTTCTGGTGGAGTAGTGGGTGACGAGGAAGAGGAGCAGGATGAGACGGTTAATTATACCGTCAATCAGGAGGGTAAATATGTGCACATATATTAATAAAATTTCAACAATAAAATGTAGCTCTAAAAATGGACAGCATTTAAAGCAGGGCTGTGGAGTCGGTAGATAAATTTTTCGACTCCGACTCCTCAGTTTTATGTACTTCAGACTCCGACTCCCCGACTCCCCGACTCCCCGACTCCGACTCCTCTGTATTAATATGCGAATGTATTTTATAGATTCCTTGAGGGAAAGAAACGCAAACTACCACAGGACTACTGGCTGGGAAGCCAACAGTCTACTGTATTGCACAGTTTAAGCAAAAGACAAACACAATGAAAACAATCAAGTGACTGGATAGTAGCAGCAGGCTTAAACATCAGGAACATGATCTTTAACAGTTCAAAAATACAGACCACATTATTTGGCTGTTTTAGAACCAAAACAAAGCTTATCTATAATGAACCCAAAAAAAAAATATGAAAAACCTAGAAATGGTTTATATTAATCTTGAAATGTAGTTCTAGGCTTAGCAAATGCAAATAAATGCAATGTAGAGTTCTAAGGAAGAGAATTGCCTCTGCCAGATCCTCTTTCATAGAGTCTCTTAAGTCAGACTTTATTATTTTTATGGCTGAAAATAATCTTTCGTAACGGTCTTTGAAATCCAAATGTTTTTTTCTTATATCCTAACAGTTCTAAAAAAGCTAGAGGTGAAACAAGCTGCCATGAAAAACCTGACGAAGAGAGTAATGGCAAATGAGCAGCAGATACTGTTTTTGATGCGCCAAAATCAACAACTGGTGCAACAACTGGCGAAAAACATGGATGAGGTGACAGAGCTTCAGAAGTTAATGTCCTAATTTTTTTTTTTTTTTTTTTAATAAAAAATGTTATATTTTGCAAAGGTTTCATTTCTTATTGAAATTGTTAGTTTTTTAAACACATCTAACTTCACATCTAACACATCAACATCAACATCAACATCAACATCAACACATCTAGCTTAATAATAACCGAAAACATTTTATACTATTACTAGCTGAATACCCGGCGTTGCCCGGTCTTCCTATCTTAACCTTTTGGGGAGGAAAATCATAGTAATATAAATATACCCATCTTTTATATAAGGGTGTTGGTAAGGGTTAATTTAACTGTTATATATTTTTATTTGGCATATAAGTAATATGTATAGCGGGTATTATTGAAATATCTCCAGGCGTACAGAAGTTATGTGGGAACATACATTTTCCATTGATTTGCATGGGACTTTAAAGGAAAACCCCGACCCTCACAAATGGGGGTAGTTAAGGGATAAATTAACTATCAGTGGTATCAGTGAACAGCAGTGGTAATAGGAGTATATATAGAGTGGGAATTAACTTTTTACATAGGTGTCTTGACTGAGCAGCAGCAGCAGTAGTAGTAGTAGTAGTAGATACAGAGTCATATCACTTGGGCAGGAGGTGCCATGATGAACAGCAGTGGTAATAGGAGTATATAGAGTGGGAAATTACTTTTGACATAGTTGTCTTGACTGAGCAGCAGCAGCAGTAGTAGTATTAGCAGTAGTAGTTGATACAGAGTCATATCACTTGGGCAGGAGTTGCCATGATGAACAGCAGTAGGAATAAGAGTATATAGAGTGTGAAACAACTGCTGACATAGGTGTATTGACTGGGCGGCAGCAGCAACAGCAGAAGCAGCAGTAGTAGTATTAACAGTAGTAGTTGATACAGAGTCATATCACATGGGCAGGAGTTGCCATGATGTACAGCAGTCTTAATAAGAGTATATAGAGTGTGAAATAACTGCTGACATAGGTGTATTGACTGGGCGGCAGCAGCAGCAGAAGCAGCAGTAGTAGTATTAACAGTAGTAGTTGATACAGAGTCATATCACATGGGCAGGAGTTGCCATGATGTACAGCAGTCTTAATAAGAGTATATAGAGTGTGAAATAACTGCTGACATAGGTGTATTGACTGGGCGGCAGCAGCAGCAGAAGCAGCAGTAGTAGTATTAACAGTAGTAGTTGATACAGAGTCATATCACATGGGCAGGAGTTGCCATGATGTACAGCAGTCTTAATAAGAGTATATAGAGTGTGAAATAACTGCTGACATAGGTGTATTGACTGGGCGGCAGCAGCAGCAGAAGCAGCAGTAGTAGTATTAACAGTAGTAGTTGATACAGAGTCATATCACATGGGCAGGAGGTGCCATGATGAACAGCAGTAGGAATAAGAGTATATAGAGTGTTAAACAACTGCTGACATAGGTGTATTGACTGGGCGGCAGCAGCAGCTGAAGCAGCAGTAGTAGTATTAACAGTAGTAGTTGATACAGAGTCATATCACATGGGCAGGAGTTGCCATGATGTACAGCAGTCTTAATAAGAGTATATAGGGTGTGAAATAACTGCTGACATAATTGTCTTGACTGATCCAAAGGAGTCATGGGAGAAAATCATGTGGTCAGATGAGACTATAATATAATTTTTTGATCATAATTTCACTAACCGTGTTCGGAGGAAGAATAATGATGAGTACCATGCCAAGAACGCCATCCCTAATGTGAAGCATGGGGGTGGTAGCATCATGCTTTGGTGGTGTTTTTCTGCACATGGGACAGGGTGACTGTACTGTATTAAGGAGAGGATGACCGGGGCCATGTATTGCAAGATTTTGGGCAACAACCTCCTTCCCTGAGTTAGAGCTTTGAAGATGGGTCGAGGCTGGGTCTTCCAACATGAGAATGACCCAAAGCACACAGCCAGGATAACCAAGGATTGGCTCTGTAAGGAGCATATCAAGGTTCTGGCGTGGCCTAGCCAGTCTCCAGACCTAAACCCAATAGAGAATATTTGGAGGGAGCTCAAACTCCGTGTTTCTCAGCGATAGCCCAGAAACATGACTGATGTAGAGAAGATCTGTGTGGAGGAGTGGGCCAAAATCCCTCCTCCAGTGTGTGCAAAGTTGGTGTAAAACTACAAGAAATGTTTGACCGCTGTAATTGCAAAGAAAGCCTACTGTACCAAATATTAACATTGATTTTCTCTGATGTTGAAATAGTTATATTCAGCACTGTAAATACATCAGGTCCGGGGCTTCATCAGGGAATGCATGGCAAGGGACCCTTCAGCGCCCTGAACCGACGACGGGTGCCAGAAAGTCACCGCCGATCCAGGACTCATTCATCTTTATGAATGTGAGTCTGTCCACGGAGTCTGTGGCCAGACGGGTCCTCTTGTCCGTGACCACCCCACCTGCCGCGCTGAATGTCCGCTCAGATAGTACGCTGGAGGGGGGGCAAGACAATAACTCCAGCGCATACTGAGCGAGCTCGCGGCAGGTGTCCAATCTGGCAACCCAGTACTCCATGGGGTCGTCGGTGCTCATACTGTCAGAAGCACCGACGGACGCCATGTAGTCTGCCACCATGTGGGCCAGCCGCTGGTGGTGACTGCTGCTGCTGCTGCTGGTGGTGGTACTGGGTCGCTCGGTTTGGAAGAACATCCTCATCTCTTCCATTAGGTCCCCTGCTCGGCTGCAGCTGGGTGCAGCCACCTGCTGGGTGAGATGAGGGGGGACAACTGGAGGCCGGGGAGTTGCCTGCTCCAACCGTCTGACAATGGCTGCCTGCAGTTCCTCCATCCGGTGCTGCCTCCGGCTGGCTGGGATGAACTGCTCCAGTTTCCCCTTGCACCTGGGATCCAAAAGGGTGGCCATCCAGAAATCATCCCTCGTCTTGATGGTCTTAACCCGGGGGTCCCTCCTGAGGCATCTCAGCATGTGGGCAGCCATGGGGAAGAGCACAGCCCGCTGTGACTCCTCAATGCTGGCCAGGTGAATGAGGTGCGACTCTTCATCCCTGAGGCGCTGCTGGTCAAACTCAGACATGCCCAACCCCCGGACTATCGGTGCCCCCAACACCGGCTCTCCCTCCTGACCAGGCCCTGACTCCGGGACGACACCAGCAACCACCTCCTCCTCCTCTTCATCATCATCCTCCTCCTCCTCCTCCTCCTCCTGGTCCTGGCCCTGGTCTCGGTGGAGCATTGCTGACTCCTCCTGCTCCACCAAGGCACTCTCCCCAGCCTCGAGCAGGCGATCTAGTGTCCTCTCCAGCATGAACAGTATTGGCAGCACGCTATTGAGGCCAATTTGCTCACTGCTGACCATCTTGGTCGCCTGCTCGAAGGAGGACAACACTTGGCAGACCTGGTTTATCTGCCCCCACTGCGCACAGGCGATGAAAGGGAGTTGTGGTGAAGCCCTCTCAGTGCCTAGTTCCATCAGGTACTCCCTCACCGCCCTTTGCTGCTCCCACAACCTCTTCAGCATGTGGAGGGTGGAGTTCCACCGCGTCACACTGTCCACAATCAGCCTGTGAAGGGGCAGATTGTACTTCCGCTGCAATTTGGACAGGGACGCGGTAGCGGTTGGGGAGCGCCTGAAGTGGCTGGCAATCCTACGCGCCTTTGCCACAATGTCACTCAACCCTGGATAAGTGCGCAGGAACTTCTGCACCACCAGGTTGAGGACATGTGCCAGACAGGGCACGTGCGTCAGACTGCCAGCATGGAGGGCGGCGAGTAGGTTGCTGCCGTTATCGCAGACAACCATACCTGGCTGGAGCCTTCGGGGTGTCAGCCACTTCTGGACCTGAGCTTGAAGTGCTTTCAGCACTTCTTCTGCAGTGTGTCTCCGGTCCCCTAAACTAACAAGCTGGAGCACGGCCTGACAGCGCACGTGCCCCACACTTGAGTAGCTACGGGGGCGCTTGCTGGGAGGCTCAGCAGCTGCGGAGACAGTGGCTTGAGGGAGACCAGCAGTTCTCCCCTGGACACCCCGGGGCGGCACCACAAGATCGGTTGCCGACGATCCCTCACCGACGCCTCGGAGGGAAACCCAATGGGCCGTGAAGCTGATGTAGCGTCCCTGCCCATGCCTGCTGGTCCAGCCATCCATTGTCAGATGAACCCTGTCGCTGACAGCGTGATCCAGCGACAGGGTTACATTCTGCACAATGTGCTGGTGTAGGGCAGGGACACCAGTCCTGGCAAAGAAATGGCGGCTGGGGACACGCCATTGGGGTTGGGCCTGCTCCAACATCTGCCTGAAGGGGTTGCTGTCAACTATGTTGAAGGGCAGCAGATGTTGGGCAATAACCCTTGCCAGGAGCCCATTGAGGGAACGCACACGTCGGTCTCCAGGGGGGAAGGGAGTGGTGCGGTCAAAGGCGTCTGAAATCGACGCCTGGCGCCGGACGGCAGTGCGGGACACAGACGTGGAGGGTGCTGTGGAAGTAGAGGTCTGGCTGCCGGTACCAGTACCTCTACTAGAGGGAGCGGGGGGGCATGACCTGCTGGAAACAGATGAAGATGTGGCAGGGGCTGCTGTACCCTGCTCACTTGTGGTGGTGGCGCTGCTACCACCACCACGCTTCATCTCGTCATACAACGCCCAGTGGTTTATCCTCAGGTGCTGGTTCAGGGCTGTGGTACCCACCCGAGCCAAACACTTCCCTCTCTTCACCCTCACTTTACAAATCCGGCAGATGGCCACGGTAGGGTTGTCTGCCACCAGGGTAAAGAAATTCCAGACAGGTGACTTCAGCACCGCCCTCCTGTCAGATGGGGTGACGCTTACTTGCACCTGCTGGGATTCGGTGCGCACAGGTGGAGCTGCCTGCTGCTGCTGCTGCTGCTCCTCCTCCTGACACCTCCTGCTGCCATCACCAGTGGAGACCCTGACGATGGTCTCCCTGGTGGTGACCTGGCGCACCGTTTCACCAGGGTGCCTACCTTCCCCGTCGTCACTGACGTAGTGAGCCGACGCGTCAGATGGCAACCATGATGGGTCACCCTCTTCGCCCCCAGAGATGTCAGACCAAGGGCTGAGATGTGTTGGTCTGAGGGAACCACGTGACATGGAGCCTCTAGCCTGGCTCCGCTGTCCCCTCACCCACGCCTGGGTCTGACTAGGTGCTGCTGTTTCCTGCACCAAAACAGCAGCACCAGTTTGAAGGGATGTCTCTGGGATACTGCCAGCAGGTATCCCATCCTCCTCATCCATCCCTTCAAAAAGGTCCTGACCATCAGGACAGAGCTGGAGGTCTGCCTGATGCATGGCCTCCCCCAAGAGATCCCTCTCACTGTCGCTGTCGAACAGTAAGATGCTGGACTCTTGGGGGCTGGGGGGGGGTAGTACAGGCAACGGTGTAATGGTGGTACTACTGTGAGTCGGGACCGACGACTCAGTGGCACTGCTGTGCCCCATGTAGTCCACCACTACTTGAGCCTGAGATGGCAATATCGGGCGGCTGCCCGATGGGAAGAACTCCCGGATCAGGCGTACTCCCCTTGCACCCGATCCTCTACCACTAGTAGGGGCACGAGAGGTACCCCGTGCTGGCAGCGATCCAGCACTGGGAGTAACTCCCCTACCCCTACTGCCACGGCCACGGATGCCGCTCATAATTGCTGATATGTGTGTGGGGGGGTTAAACTTTATTGGGGGGGGAAAATGTGAACAAAATGTGTTTTTGTGTATTTTTTACAAGACAGGCACGCAGACAAAGACGTACACAGACAGCTACTAAACTATAAGAAAAGTAGTACACCAGACAAGGACTACAAAATTAAAAAAAAAAAAAAAAGCACTAAACAAACACTAACTTTTTTTTTTTTTTTTTTTTTTTAAACACAAAACACAGACACTAAACACACACTAAGCTAAGCTAGATGAAATAAATGTACACTAACAGTGTGTACACTTACTACACAAAATTTAACTAAACTGAACACAAAACTTAGCTTTTATAAAAGCTCTTTAGGGAAAACTAAACAAAATTTGAACTGAGATGCCTATCAAATATCACTGAACAGCGAACCTGCAAGATCTAACAGTAACACAAGATGAACAAAACTTAGCTTTTAGAAAAGCTCTTTTATAAAGCTCAGCAAAATGTGTTCTGAAATCTCTTGCAAATATAACTGAACAGGGAGGATTGCAGGATCAAACAGTAACACAAATGAAAAAAACAGCACAAAACAGCACAAAACGTAGCTTTGAAAAAAGCTCTTGGGTCTATTGCTTTGAAAAAAGCAGTTGATATACTGGAAAAGATCCACTGGAATCACTAAATAGCAATGCTGGTGATGATCTAAATCAATCAAGAACAAAGACACAGGAAACCAGGAAACCAGGAACACAGAAACAGCCTCCACACTCTATAGCAAGCTTCTGAATCTGCAATGAAATGGTGCTGGGAGTGAGCTTATATAATGTCCATGCAGGCAGGTTCCTATTGGTTGCTAACCTGTGACGAGTGTGGAAGGAGAACTCTGATTGGCTCTGATGCAAAAGGGCGGAGCAAATAATCGCGCAATATTCCTATTGCCGAATATTCGCATTGCGAATATTCGGCAATATAAAATGATCGCTTCAGCTACTCGGCCCAATGGCTCTAATCATACCAGCAATGCTTTCAGACGTCTATGGAGATCACTAGGATGTGATCTGTTTTAAAAATGAAACTGTAAAAATCGCTCTGATGCGGAAGATCGGGGCGAGGAAAATAATCGCGCGATATTGCGTTTGCCGAATAATCGCATTGCGATCTTTCTGGAAAATTCAATGAACGCTTCAGCTACTCGGCCCAGGGTCTCTAATGATACCAGCAATGCTTTTAGACGTCGATGGAGATATCTAGGATGTGATCTGATTAAAAAAAAAAATTGTAAAGAATCGAATATTCGGAATTGCGAATATTCACCGCGAATTTCGAAATATAGCGCGATTTCTCGAATATGCTATATTCGAGTCGAATATTCGCAATGCGAATATTCGTGAGCAACACTACCTGTGTGTTTGGCAGGCCTGCAGGAATACTGTCTGGATAAAGGGGGCCTTGAGAGGTAAGGAAGTCCTCCTCTTCCTCCCACTGTTCTGTCCCTGTGCCCTGTCCATTATTCCATGCAGCGTGTGCTCCAACAGGAAGACAAGAGGGATAGTATCACTGATGGATGCACTGTCACTGCTCACCATCCTTGTGGCCTCGTCAAATGGTGACAGGACAGTGCATGTATCCTTGATCAGTAGCCACCTGCGTGGCAAAAAAAAGACAAGCTCCTCTGAACCTGTCCTGGTGCCATACCCACACACATACTAATTAATGGCCCTCTGCTGCATGTGCAGCAGCTGCAGCATTGCCAATGTTGAGTCCCACCTGGTGGGCATGTCACAGATGAGGCTGTTCTTGTGCAGGTTGCATTCCCTTTGAATGTCAGCCAGCCAAGCACTGGCATGATATGACCGGCTGAAACTTCCACAGACTTTTCTGACCTGCCTCAGGAGATCCTGTAAGCCCAGGTACCTGATCAAGAACCGCTGAATCACCAAATTCAGGACGTGAGTCAAACATGGAACATGGGTCAAGTGTCCCTATTGGAGGACGGAGAGGAGGTTGGTGCCATTGTCGCATACAACCATTCCTGGCTGAAGCTGGCATGGCATCAACCACCTCTGAGCCTGCCCCTGCAGAGCTGACAGAATCTCTGCCCCAGTGTGAGTGAGTGAATAATTTATATAGCGCTACAAATGCAAACTGAATCGCCTCAAGGTGCTTGGCATCCATTTTCCTTCTGTTTATCCTTCAGAATAGATGGGTCTTGAGCTTTTTTCTGAAGGCCAGGTGATCAATTTCTGTTCGGATATTAATCAGTCGAGGTCCGTGGACTGCAAATCGACTTTCTCCTTTGGTCTTGTAGCAGGCTTTGGGGATTTGTAGTAGTTTTTGGTTAGTTGATCGAAGAACTCGGTTGGGGTTTTGGTGTTTTATTTTCTCACTTAAATATTGGGGAGCGCTTCCGTGTACATATTTGTGCATCAGGCATAGGGCCTTGAATGTGACTCGGTCCTTTACGGCCAGCCAATGGAGGGATCTCAGGGACGGAGTGTGGCTCCTGTCCCCCAAGCAGACAAACTCAAGCACCACATGGCATCTTTTTGCCTAAGTGCTTGCATAGTCCCTTGAACGCCTACAGAGAAACGCTGGTTCAAAAGACAAACCTGCAGAGGAAGAGGCCATAGAGGAAAAAGAAGAGGAGGGAGAGAGGAGAGAGCTGTGGCAGAATTACCACTAGCATTTTGGAGGTATGGTGGCAGAACAAGCTCCAACAATACTGCACCCTGTCCTGCATCCTTCCCAGCTGCCAGCAGAGTTACACAGTGCATTGTGAAAGAAAGGTAATGTCCCTGTCCATGCCTGCTGGACCATGAGTCAGCGGTAATATGCACCTTACTGCTGACCGCCCTGTCCAAAGAGGCCAAAACATTGCCGGTAGAGAGCTTAAATAGCCTTCTGTGAAGAGAAATGGCATGTTGGAACCTGCCACTGAGGTACCGTACATTCCACAAATTCACAAAATGGACAGAGTCTACAGCCTCGTACACACGAGTGAGTTTTCCGATGGCAAGGAGAGCTTTTGGCCAGGAATCCTGGCCATGTGTATGCTCCCTCACAGTTTTCCTGATGGGGAAAACTGCCAAAACCGCCAGACAAAAAAAGAGAACCAGCTCTCTTTTTTCCCGTCGGGATTCCCGGCGGACCCTTTTTACGCTAAAAAACTCAGATGGAGCATACACATGGCCGGGAATCCCGGCCAAAAGCTCTTATCTGAGTTTTCCCGTTGGAAAACCCACTCATGTGTACGGGAGAGCAGGTTCTTGATTTTCCTGTTGGGATTTCTCACACTAACATCTCCCCGTTCTTCACCTCTGTGACCTGATCGCGGGACACCAGCAGAGATCGGGTCCACAAGTCCTGCGGGTGCATTCATGAAGCTCACCGCAGGGTCGCAACCATACGGCTCGCAAATTAAAGGGGAAGTACCTGTACGCTCATTTGCGCAGCCGTGCCATTCTGTTAAGGTACACCGTCGTGCGCCGGTCAGGAATCTGTTAATCTATAATTAGGGGAATACCAGTTGGACAATTTTTTCATCTCACTATAAATTGTATTAAACCAGGGTTCGACGAAATCTGTGTGCCATGTTGCAATTGCCGTAGTTTGAAGATCCCTGCCCTAGAAAATATAATGGCGGTCATTGCAATACTTTCTATCACACCGTATTTGTGTAGCGGTCTTACAAGCGCACTTTTTTGGGAAAATATCCACTTTTTTAATTAAAAAATAAGACAACAGTAAAGTTAGCCCCATTTTTTTTATATTGTAAAAGATAATGTTATGCCGAGAAAATTGATACCCAACATGTCACGCTTCAACGTTGCGCCCGCTCGTGGAATGGCGACAAACTTTTACCCTTTAAAATCTCCATAGGGGACGTTTAAAAAATTCTACAGGTTTCATGTTTTCAGTTACAGAGGAGGTCTAGGGCTAGAATTATTTCTCTCGCTCTACCAATCACGGCGATATCTCACATGTGTGTTTTGAACATATGCGGGCGCTATTCACGTATGCGTTTGCTTCTGCGCGCAAGCTCGGTGGGACGGGGCGCGCTTCTGGCTCCTAACTTTTTAAGCTGGCTCCTAGATTCCAAGCAAGTTTGTCAAACCCTGTATTAAACCATCTAACTTTAACTTGCAGGTAAAAGACTTGAAATTAATATTTCTGAGTAGAGGAGATGAATTATTTCCACCTCCTCAGGACAAAAAAATTGGAAGTTTGGCTAAATTGTAAAATAAGAAATATTGTTTATCTTATGACGTGTAAAGCATGTGGAATTTATTATGTTGATAGAACATCTAGAAGTCTAAAAAAAGAATAGAGGATAATTTAAAAGATATTGAAAAAATAAACTCAACAATTTTGAAAAACATTTTGTTCAGGAGCATATTGCAGATATTAGTTTGGCTTCAGTACAATGCATAGCAAGAAAGAGGTATTTTGCTTTTTGTTTTTGTTTTTTTCAAATAGAAACCAGAATCCCATCATAGTTAAGCTCTGAATTATGATCTTCATATTATTATGAGAAAATTATCCGGCCACAATTTCAGAATGTCACAGTTTCAGACATATTACTGTACATTTGGAAATGGAAAATGTGCATTTTATTGAATTGGAAACATAAAATAACTCACACATTTATACCACAGCTATTACTTTTTTCTCAGCAATTGAGCGGTCATATTGCATCTGGAAATGAGAAATGAGTGTCTTGTCTTGCAGACTGCAGATAGAAAATGTCACACATTTGCACGACAACTATTAAACCTACAAAGACAGGCTGCAATTTCCGAGTGACTGAGTGGACATATTGCAAATTGAAAATAAAACTTAATGTTTTTTTTTGATATATTAGATTTAAAAGAGAAAAACAAAGTAGAGATTCGCAGCATGACTTTGAAAAATTGATTGGATAGGCTGCAATTTCTGAAGGAGAGAGCAAACGGATTGCTCTTGGAAATTGAAAATGAGTGGGCTGGATTCAGATAGATTCCTCTATCTATGTGCGGGCGTAACGTATCTCCGATACGTTACGCCGCCGTAATTTTGGGCGCAAGTTCCATATTCAGAAAGGACTTGCGCCCTTAGTTACGGCGGCGTAACGTATCTCGTCCGGCGTAAGCCCGCGTAATTCAAATGGGGATGTTGTGGGCGTGTTATTTTTAAATTACACTTGACCCTGCGTATTTTACGCTTTTTGTGAACGGCGCATGCGCTATTCGTGAAAGAATCCCAGTGCGCATGCTCGAAATTACACCGCAAAGCCTCATTGGTTTCGACGTGAACGTAACTTACGCAAAGCCCTATTCGCGAACGACTTACGCAAACGACATAAAATTTTCAAAATTCGACACGGGAACGACGGCCATACTTAACATGGGATACGCCGCACATACCCCTCATATAGCAGGGGTAACTTTACGCCGGAAAAAGCCTAAAGCAAATGACGTAAAAAAGAGCGCCGGCCGAACGTACGTTTCTGAATTGGCGTAAATACCTAATTAGCATATTCCTTGCGTAACTATACGGAAGCGCCACCTAGCGTCCAGCGTGAATATGCAGCCTAAGATACGACGGTGTAAGACACTTACACCTGTCGGATCTTAGGGATATCTATGCGTAACTGATTCTCTGAATCAGGCGCATAGATACGACGGCCGGCACTCAGAGATACGACGGCGTATCTCCTATCTGAATCCGACCCAGTGTCTTTTTTCAGAGACTGAAGATGGAAAAGTTTCTTACATTTGCACCACAGCTTCTAAGCCTTCTTAGACAAGTTGCAATATCTGATGAATTGAAGCAGGCAATATTGCATGTAGAAATGTAAAAAAAATATCCTTTTTTTCTTGCTTTTTGATTGAAAGTACAACTTTTAAGCCTGTTTCCACAAACTGTGTAAAATTAACCAGAGAACAAGTGGATTACATCTTACAATAAAAATGTGGGGCCAAATTCTCAAAACCATGTGTAAATTTAGGATTATCTAACTTATGTCATTTAAGTTAGGGCGCCCTAAGTTGGTGTCGTAACTACCGTATTCTCAGTGCATTTGCGCTCAAAACTGCGCCATCCTTAACTTAAGTTTCAATGCCTAAGGCGTGGTTATGGCAAGTGGGATTGAAGTGGGCGTGCTTCATTGTAATGAGCCGTGACCCCATGCAAATGAAGTGCCGGCCGTACTGCGCATGCGCGCACGAATCTGGACCTCAATGCGCATGTGCAGAACTTTGGTCAGCGCAATCAGTGAGATAGGTAAAAGGCCAAGCGTACTTAGTTTGAAGATCGCCCTGTGGCTAAATAGCCCCAGTCAAACACACTTCAATTGCAAAAGTATTTCCCTGTGTTCCCTTCCTAAAGCAAGTTGCTTCTGCTTTGAACGTTTGTCAGTGTTTGTTGGTAAGATTGTTTTGTGAGAAAAGTGTTTGTGGAGTTGGAGGGTATAGTTGGTGTTTGTTTTTGCTAATTTGTTTTATGTTTTGATTGTTTGCCTGTTTGTTTTTACTAATATTTTTTTTGGGGTTTTGTTTCTATTTTTTGTTTTTCTTTTTTGCCTGTTTGTTTTCGAATTAATAGTAGCTGTCTGTCTATTTTTTATTTTGGCTTGTTTGTATTTTCTTTGGTGTGTGTGTGTATTGTTGTTTGTTTGTTGGCTGAGTTCCCTGTTGCTGGGTGTTGTCTGTCATGGCTCCCAAGCGCAGGAAGCTAAATTTTTCACCGGCAGAGAAGCATATACTTGCTCAGGGCGTCCTTAAATTTGGGCGATTTCTCCATGGCCCTGAGAGCCACACCACCACCCCGGCCAGGAGGAAGGAGATCCTTCAAAAGATCACCGATCGGATCAATGCGGCGGGGGGGGGGAGACCAGGACCATCGCTGGAGTTCAAAAAAAAATAAATGACTTGAGGAGCGTGTCCCGGAACAAGCTGGCAACGCTGCATGCCCATACCAGGGGCACTGGAGGAGGGGGACCCTGCCCAGTCAGGATGAGTGAGGAGGAATGGGCAGTGGCCCAGTGTTTCCACCCACAGCAGGTGGTGGGCCTGCCTGGCTTTGACAATGATCCTCTTATGAGGACAGGTAATTTTTTTGAATTTCTATCTGGTGATTAGCATGTGTGGGTGGGGGAAGGGAAGATGTGCCAAGTTTGTGGATACAACAACCTGTGATTGTTTTGTGTCCTCCCCAGATGGCCAGGAGGTGGCAGCCCCATCAGCCCAGGAGGTGGCAGCCCCATCAGCCCAGGAGGTGGCAGCCCCATCAGCCCAGGAGGTGGCAGCCCCATCAGCCCAGGAGGTGGCAGCCCCATCAGCCCAGGAGGTGGCAGCCCCATCAGCCCAGGAGGTGGCAGCCCCATCAGGTCACGAGGTTGCTGGCCCATCAGGTCAGGAGTTTGCTGGCCCATCAGGTCAGGAGGTTGCTGGCCCATCAGGGCAGGCTGCTGCACCACCCCCAAGACAGGCTCATGCAGAGTCCCAAGAAGGGCAGGATTCGCCATGGGAGGATAATTTGGATGTTGAGTGGGAGGAGGATGAGGGGGAGGAAGATGACAATATTCTGATTGGGCAGGAAATAATGATGGGCCAAGATATGACCTTTGAATCATCCCCTGAGGGAACCCCACAGGCGCCCAGAAGTCAGGCCACCATCATGGGTCGCCCCTTCCAACCCTCCTCCAACATGCAGCAGCACCCATGGCTCACTCCAACTCCTCCTCCAAGGCCACAAGCCTCAGGGGCAAGTAGGATGCCGACCCCTGAAAACAGGGGGGGGTTGGTGCGTCTGCCGGTCAGTCTGTTGAGGGACAATGTCCGGCAGACCCGCAGTCTGTCTGCAATACAAAAAACTATCAGCAAGGTGGAGCGCAGCCTGGGTGCAATGAGGGAGTCACTGGGTGACGTGGCCACCAACTCCGTGGGGGTCATCACCTGTTTGTGGGACATGAGGAACGCCACAACAGGTGTGGCCCAGGAGGTGACTGCCCTCACCCAGGCTGTGCAGGCCAATACCCGGGCTGTGCAGGCCAATACGGCTGCCATAACTTCCTGTCTGACAAGGATAGCCGTTGCCTTGGAGGGAAGGCCAGCAGGAGGACAGACACCAGGGGAGGCTGCTTCCTCCCCTGTACAGTCCCCCCGCCCTCAAAATACTCCCTCCCCTGCACAGTCCCCCCCCCCTGAGAATACTCCCTCCCCTGCACATTCCCCCCCCCTGAAAATACTCCCTCCCCTGCACAGACCCCCCCCCGTGAAGATCCCCCAGTTGGCCGTGCCCGTCCCCGTGGCCGTCCCCGTGCCCGTCCCCGTGACCGTGCCCGTGCCCGTGGGCAGCCCAGAAGGAGCACTCGGCAACATCCCTAATTTGCAGGGGTACTTTTTTTTTTTTTTTTTTTACACTGTACTTATGATTTGGTATATGTGTGTGAATGATGTGTGAATGTGGGGGGATGGCATTCCTGAAAACATAAGGGTGTCACCCTCAGTTTTGGTGGAGTAGGGATCCCCAGGACCAGGGAGAAGTCATCCTAGGTTCCTGAATGGTGTATGAATGCACAGTGACATAATTGGAGCCGTGGCGGGGCGTTACTGCTCCCAAGTACCAAAGGGGGGGGGGTACTTGGATCTAATCCAATTCTATGTGCATGTGATGTGTCTGTGCTAGGGACCACAGTGACGTGCATTCATGCATTCTCATTGTGAGATAATTAATGTGCGTTTTGTAAATCAAAATAAACATTCTGTTTGGCATATAAGTAATGTGCATTTATTTAACAAAATAAAGATTTAAAGGTCACATAATCTCTGTGATTTGGTCTTGGCAAATCAAAAACAAAAATTGTATTAGGATGCATTTACTGGGCAAAGATGCCTTCAGACAGTTGTCTCCTGATTGCCTGGCCCTCAGCAGACCGGGTAGAGGGGTTTGGGGGGGGGGGGTTGCCTGGGTGGGGGGTCAGGTCAGGAGATATGTCCACATGCATGCCCTTTCTTAATGCAAAATTGTGCAGTATGCAACATGCACCAATAATTTTGCAGACAAAGTCTGGGGAATACAATAGTGTACCCCCAGTCTTGTCCAGGCATCGGAATCGTGACTTTAGCATGCCAAAAGTCCGCTCAACTATAGCCCGGGTCTGGACGTGCACCTCATTGTATTTTCGTTCTCCTGGTGTTTGGGGGTTTCTAAAGGGGGTCATCAGGTGGGGTCCCAATGCATATCCTGAGTCACCTGTAAGGGAAAAGACAGGAGGATATTAGTCATGCATGTGCCCCTTGTGATGTCTCCATCATGGGGGGGGCATACCTGACACCAATGTCACTCACCAATCAGCCAGCTGTCTCCATAAACGTTCATCTCCAAGTCTTGGTAGATCTTGGTCTGCCGTAGAATAAAACTGTCGTGGCACGACCCTGGAAACTTGGCACAAACGTGCCAGATGAGGCCATGGGCATCTACAATCATCTGGACGTTGATGGAATGCCACCCTTTTCTGTTTCTGAACAGGTGTTCAGTTTCATGGGGGGGCTGGAGTGCCACATGGGTGCAGTCAATCGCACCGATGATCTTAGGAAAGCCAGCAATATTGTAGAAGTCTGTCATGGCTTGCACACGCTGGTCCTCCTGGGTGGGCATGACAAACTGATGGCTCATGCGCCGCAGTATGGCAGGGACCACCTGATGTAGGCATTTACTCATGGTGGACTGCACCATCCCAGCCACACCTCCAGATGCTCGCTGGAAGGAGCCACTCGCTAGAAAATGCAGTGTTGCCATAACTTTTTCCAGAGGTGTCAGGGCATGGGAACGTAGGGTTGGGGCGATTAGATCCTCATGAAGGAGTTGGGTAATCTCCAGGATGGCCTCCCGATCAAATCGGTAGTTGCCAATGACCTCATAAACTGGCATTTGCCAAATATCACGGCGTGGCCGATAAACACGCGCCTGTGCCCTCATCCTCCTCCTCTGTGCCCTCCTCCTCCTTTGTGCCTGTAAGGCAGCAAGTGCCGTCAAAATCATTGCTGGTCCTGGCATTTTTCTGCAACAAACTTCACAACTAGAGCTGTAACTCCCTTCTGCAAACCCTTCCACAGCATGTGTAAAATTAGGGCTGGTTTTATAATGTGGAAATTTAGTCAGAAAAACTAACAGGTGCGCACAGGGCGGAAAATACGGCACACACACTTAATTCTGAGAATCGCCCTAACTCCCTCATTTGCATCTTTGCCTATCAAAAACAGCGGCGAGCCTAGCGTAATTTGCGCCCGGGAATGCGCAGGTGTAACTACTTTAAGTACGGCTGAAAATACGGAAATCTTTGCTTAAGTCATTTTGACGATCGCGCGCAAATATACGCGCCGTGTAAAATTAGAAAAATGGAGTTAAGTCTGCGTATCTCTTTTGAGAATTTGGCCCGTGGTTATTTTTTTAAGACAAAAGAGGAAAGAAATTATACAGATTTGCAGCACAGCTTTTTAGCATTTTGGACAGGCTGATAGTTTTAGGGTAGAGAGCAGACAGATTGCATTTCTAAATAAAATAAAACATTTGAATTTGTATTTTAACCACTTAAGACCAGGACCTTTAGGCAGCTAAAGGACCCGGCCAGGCTTTGCGATTCGGCACTGCGTCGCTTTAACAGACAATTGCGCGGTCGTGCGACGTGGCTCCCAAACAAAATTATCGTCCTTTTTTCCCCACAAATAAAGCTTTCTTTTGGTAGTATTTGATCACCTCTGCGGTTTTTATTTTTTGCGCTATAAACAAAAATAGAGCGATAATTTTGAAAAAAATTCAATATTTTTTACTTTTTGCTATAATAAATATCCCCCAAAATATATATAAAATTTTTTTTTTCCTCAGTTTAGGCCGATACGTATTCTTCTACCTATTTTTGGTAAAAAAAATCGCAATAAGCGTTTATCGGTTGGTTTGCGCAAAATTTATAGCGTTTATAAAATAGGGGATAGTTTTATTGCATTTTTATAAAAAAAATTTTTTACTACTAATGGTGGAAATCAGCAATTTTTGTGACTGCGACATTATGGCGGACACTTCGGACAATTTTGACACGTTTTTGGGACGATTGTCATTTTCACAGCAAAAAATGCATTTAAATTGCATTGTTTATTGTGAAAATGACAATTGCAGTTTGGGAGTTAACCACAGGGGGCGCTGAAGGGGTTATGTATGACCTCATGTGTGTTTACAACTGTAGGGGGGTGTGGCTGTAGGTGTGACGTCATTAATTTGTATCCCTATAAAAGGGATCACATGATCGATGCCGCCGCCACAGTGAAGAACGGGGAACGGGTTTACACACAGCTCTCTCTGTTCTTCAGCTCTGGGGACCGATCACGGGACTCCATCGGCGATCGGGTCCCGCGGTCCCGGAGCTTCGGGGCTGCGGGACCCGTCGACCCGATCGGGTCCACGTGCCCGCGACCCACGGCTGGGTACTAGCACAGGACGTACATGTACGTGCATGTGCCCAGCCGTGCCATTCTGCCAACGTAAATGTGCAGGAGGCGGTCCTTAAGTGGTTAAATGTAATAGAAAAAATGTCAGCGAGCGTACCTTTTGAAGTGGCTCTAAAGCCTCAAAGTGTTTTACCTTAATGCATTCTATGCATTAAGATAAAAACCTTTTCTGCTGCAGGATCCCCCCAGCCCCCCACCTGAGCCCAAACCAATCCAGCAACATGCAAAAGAGCAGAAGCTCTCGGCACTGTCTCCCTCCTCATTGGGCAGATTGATAACAGCGGGAGCCATTGGCTCCTGTTGCTCTCAAACAAATGCTGTAATGAGGGAGCAGGGGGTGGGGTCTAGTTGTCTAGTCTGTGTCAAAAAACATAGGGCCAGATTCACCAAAGAGATACGACGGCGTTTCTCCTGATACGCCGTCGTATCTCTGTTTCTATCTATGCGACTGATTCATAGAATCAGTTACGCATAGATATCCATAAGATCCGACAGGTGTAATTGTTTTACACTGTCGGATCTTAGGATGCAATACCGCGGCCGCCGCTGGGTGGAGTTTGCGTCGTAAACCAGCGTCGGGTATGCAAATTAGCAGTTACGGCGGATCCCCGATGGATTTTCGCATTCGCTACGTCGTCCGTAGTCAAGTTTCCCGTCGCAATTTTAGTCGTTATTTGACCTGCCCTAACTTTAGTCAGCAATCGTATTGCTGTCTAAAGTATGGCCGTTGTTCCCGCGTCGAAATTTAAAATTTAACGTTGTTTGCGTAAAACGTCCGGGAATACAGAAGTATGCTACGCGCGTCGTCGTTCGAAAAAATGACGTCACGGCGCGCAAAGGACGGCGGGAGTAAGGAAACGGAGCATGCGCAGTAGGTCCGGCGAGCGAGCGCGCCTAATTTAAATGGCACACGCCCATTTGAATTGGCCCGCCTTGCGCCGGAGGCGTAGTTTTCATCGCAAGTGCTTTGTGAATCAGGCACTTGCGATGAAAACTTGCGGTGGTGTAACGTATATACGTTACGCCGCCGCAGTTCTATGTGAATCTGGCCCATAGGCAGGGTGGCTCAGGAGTGAGCCCACATGCGTGTCATAATGGAAAGCAGCTTCCCATGGGGGCACTCGCTGAAGTGGAGGGGCCTGGAGTGCTGACAGGGATCTAAGAAGCGGAGGATCAGGGCTGCTCTTTGCAGAGCAGGTAGGTATTCCATGTTTGTTATTGTCATTTAAAATAAAAGGAAGGTTTAATATTACTTTAAGCCTTTTGGATAACAGGCAGATTGCATCTATACATAACTATTTTTTTGTTATTTTACATTTTATACAGGCTAAATTTACAGAATTGCATTCCTTGCTTTAAACCTATTTGGATAGGCCACAATTTCTAAAGGAGAACAGGCAGATTTCATCAACAGATATGAAATTAGACTGTATTTGTTCAGAGACAGAACATAACAACAATACTGATTTGTTACCAAGAATCTGATCCCTATTATTAATAGGAGGCAAATTTGTAGGCAGACAGTAGGCCTTTTACAGCTAAAAATATTAAATTAAACTATATTTTTCAGACAGATTATAAAAAGATTTTCTGAATAAAATATCATTATTTTTATTAAGAGGAAAATTAGGAGGCAGAGAGACAGCTTTTCTGTAGACAGAAATATCAAATTTAGCTGAATTCTTTAAAAGACATAAAAAAATTGTTAAGATTTGTTGAACAGAATCTCATCCTTTTTGAGGTAAAGCAATTGTGGAGACAGAGAGAAGAAACATATTTTTCTGAATTATTTTTTCAAATCATATTTTATTGAAACAATTTTTACATATAATCATTGTCATAGTTCAAGAGAAAAATATGTGATCAGGCTCACATTTAGACAAAATAAAATAGAGGTGGTGAAAAAAACATTCATCGCTGTTCATTATACATGAATTCAAATAGCAGAGCGTTTGTAATCGCATTTCGAAAACACAGAAAGTTTGCTGTTTTAAAGCTCTTAGAGAAGGGAGGATTTTTAGACATGACAAGCTGATTTATTAACATCTTGGTAAGGAAAAGAGAAAGGAAAAGTAAACTGTAACAACAATAAGGTATGAAAATGCACCCATATCAAGTCATCTAATAAAACTGAATGCTAGTGGCACTGAAAATGGAAAATAAAGGTAGTCCATGACTGAGACTATGGAAGTAAGTACCTTATGACTGTCTGAGGAAGTGCCCTGGGAGGTTTGCAAAGAGTAGAGTCCCAAAGGCATCGATTTGTAAGATAATTTCCTTCAAAGTTTAACAAACACATATGTCATCCATATCTTGGTCACTGGGCCATTGATGGTTTGAAAAGGACCTGTTCCTGCTCTTGGTAGTGTCAACATTTAGAAAATAAATGGGAAGTTGTCGACTGAAAGCTTAATCAGCATCATGTTTTTTAATTAGGTATACACATTGAATAGCCTAAAATATTAAATGAAAATGTATTTGTGCCGGGTCGCTATATAATAATTTAACAGATTTAAAAAAGTTGAATGTTTTTTAATAGAAGGCAATATGAGAAGTAGGGAGAAGTCATATCTCACACTATATTAAAATGATACTACTTTGCTACACAGAAGCTCATCTGTTATAATAGGAGGCAATTTTAGAGGCAGAGGTTGGGTATGTTTCAGCCATAAAAATGTATATACGTAATTTTTCTGAGAGAATATAAAAGCATAATACAGTTCCATACACATAATCTCATCCTTTCAAATAGGATTTAACTGTAGAAGCAGGGAGAAGTTTTATTTCAGCCATCACACAAAGGACACACAAGATTGAATTCCTTTATATAGGAGGCAATTCAAGAGGCAGAGAGCAGGCAGACTCTGTTTTTTTTTTTTTTGTGACAAATGGCGTACAAAGTATCAGCATAGATTTTTCATAGGCCATAACTTATACAGGTACACAGTGAAATCAGGCAATTTCTATTTAAGAGATCAATATTAGTCCACACTACTATGTCTGTATCCTAAACAGTTCAGGAGGCCAGTGCACTCAAATAGGACCAACGGAAAATATTAAAATCATGATGTAACTTGTATCAAAGCAAAAAAAATGTTGCCAACTCAGAAGCAGCATGAGGAAGCAAAGAGTGTTGTCCAATTTTAATGACAATGCACTGTAATAAGCAACACAAACATGAATAGTCCATGCAGTATTTACCCAGCAAAACAAATAGACCCATTTTTAACACTGCGAAACGGCAACAGAAAAATTAGGTTTGGAGTATTTTTGTGCACAAACACCATAACTCAGCACAGAAATTCACAAAAAGTGAGGATGAGCTCAGGGTTCGGTTTGAACACAAGTTTGGAACAAACTTTGGCTGTTGGGGTTCTCATCTTCTAGCTGTTTGGTGGGAGATGAACATCCTATATAGTAGTTGTATTTCTACCACTAATATATATCAAAACTCCTGAGGAAGTTTTAGGTGTTGGCACCTGCCATGTCCTTAGCATTCAATGACGCCACCCTGTAATCCCCAGCCATGTAAACAAAGGTGTGAATGACATTACTGACCAAATATGGGCAAATAGCAATGTCCCTGCCACATGGTCCAGCGACATTACCTTCCACATATTGCTGGAGGATAGTGATGCCCTTATGGGTTGAGCTTACCTGGACCTGCGGTACAGCAAAAGCCACAAATTGATAGAAGAGAGCTATATTCACCAGCTGAAATGTCAGAAGCCATAAAGCCAGTAATTTCACCAAGGTGGTATTGAAATAGTGGGCATAAGGGTGACTGAAGGTGCAATTTTTTCCTTTGTTCCAGTAGCTGGGACAGAGAAACCTGCCTGCTCAAAGCTAAAGCTGAAGATGGCAGAACATGGTTGACTGAATCAGATCAGACCATGGTTGCAGCCTATTTTTGAGTTTCTTTACATACTCCATGTTATTATTCTCTCACAATTTTCAGGCTGACAATCTGGGGAAATGTTTCAGTGACTTTAATTGTAGTAAGTTGGTTCCATTTCCATCTCGGTCTGATCCCTTCTCCTTGTCCTCCTCTCACTCTGATTCTTCTCATTCTTCATCTTCCTCAGGCCAGTGACTATATAGATGAGGAGCGCAGTGTTGAGGACACACATCACACCATGGGACAGGAGGTGACCCCAACCTGACCACATCCCAGACTGACTGTTGTCTAAATAGAGAGAAAATATGGGAAAACAATGAGAGAGTTGTACAGAAGCACTCTGTATGTAATGCAATCCTGGTATTTAATGCCCCTTTAAGACCTTTCTACTGTTTGTGAAATCTGAAAGGGGTCGTGGTTGAGTTCCTGCACCTATTTTCTGAGAAAAAAAGCTCTGGTAATATTATATGTCATTCCCCGTCAGATCTTCATTCCAGCAGTGTCAGTATAACAGGACAGTCACACTGGTAACAGGACAGGGATTCTGGTGGTCTTCTTGATAAGGACGTAGCCGGAAATTTAATAACTTTTCCAGTAAACATGGAGAATAGAAGAAGGTCAGATTATCATCACACAATGACAGCGGGTTGGGTGAAGACATGACCATGTGATAGGGTCACCAGCCATCACATCACCCCCCAACAAACACTGCCAATAGTATATGAACCCTTAGTTGGGGCCCTTGTGTTGGTGTGCAGTGGAAAGGTGCCATCACTTTTTAAAATGGTGAATAGAATGATTCTCTTTAAGAGGCAAAATAGTTGGCACAGTTCTCCTTAATAGTTGAAGTTGATGAGGAGGGGCACTTTAAGATATTGGATTGGATATTGCAGGAAAGAGTTACTTTAGGAGAAGGGGGGGGGATTGACAGGCATGTGTCCCTTTACAGGATGAAATTAAACTGGTGAGGAGATGACCATGTGAGAGAGTCACCGGCCATCAAATTCACCAAACACTACCAATAGTATACTGTATGTTCTAAGCTATAGCCGGGTCCCACATACGGCATGGTGGGTTATGTTTTATTGGGTTTTCTGATACCATGGTATGTTCTTTAGTTTTCTATGTAAGGTTTTTTTTTCTATTTATATGGCTGTGTGATAATTGTATATAATTATTTTTGGATAAGTGATATGTTTTTGTACTGGATTCTCTGGGGCAGTCTCTACAGCTGTTTTCATATTTATTTTTTGGATTACACAATTTTATAGATACAGCGGACTCCGGAGCAAAAAGGGTAGTTGGGGAGCCCCTTTATTTTCAGTTATGTGAGCTAACAATGAAGCAAAACTCCAGCCATGTAAACAAGGCAGATTGCCGTTCTGTCAGTAAGTAAGGTATTGATCCTTCCACAGGATCAAGAAGATATGTGCTAGGGGGTGCTTTGTTTTGGTTTAGAGATGACTTGCGCTAGGAGGGGGGCAGATTTGAGTTTGAACATTCCACCTCCCCCAGCACAATTCCTCTCTCCTCCCAAAGCACCTCCTAGAACAAAGATCCCATCCAAACTCCATTTCCACCCCGATACCATCCCTGCTCCATCCTTCACTCTGATCCGATCCCATCCGTCTCCATCCACCACCCTGATCCCATCCCGGCTCCATCCACTACCACAAACCCATCTCTGCCCCATCCACCCCCTCCCCCTGATCCCATCCCATCCCGGCTCCATTCACCACCCCAAACCCATCTCAGCTCCATCCACCACCCTGATCCCATCTCAGCTCCATCCACTACCACAATCCCATCTCTGCCCCATCCACCCCCTCCCCCTGATCCCATCCCATCCTGGCTCTATTCACTACCCCAAACCCATCTCAGCTTCATCCACCACCCTGATCCCATCCCGACTCCATCCACTACCCCAATCCCATCCCTGCCCCCCGATCCCATCCCGGCTCCATCCACCACCCTGATTCCATCCCAGCTCCATCCTTCCCCCCTGATCCCATTCCATCTCAGTTCCACCCACCACCCCGATCCAATCTCAGCTCCATCCACCACCCCAATCCCATCCCAGCTCTAGCCACTACCCCAATCCCATCCCGGCCCCATCCACCCCCCTCCCCCTGATTCTATCCCGATTCCATCCACTACCCAAATCCTATCCTGGTACCTTTCCCCCCTCCCCTGATCCCATCTCAGCTCCATCCTCCCCCCCGATCCAATCCCATCTCAGCTCCATCCACTACCTTGATCCCATCTCAGCTCAATTCACCACCCTGATCCCATCCCAGCCCCATCCACCCCCCGATCCCACCAGCTTCATCCACAGCCCCAATCATATTTCTGGCTCCATCCACTGTGGCAGGCTGGGGGGAAAGCCCCATCGATGCACTAGCCTACTCAGTACCCCAGGGCGGGGGGGGGGGGGGGGGACACCATGTTTTACCGCACTAGGTGACACGAACCCTAGTGACGCCACTGATACAAATTTCATGGCCCCCCGAGGTGGGTAGGGGGTGGAGACAATGGGTGACTTGGAGGGGGGTATCTGCACCTGTGTCTCTTAGATAAAAAAAATTCCTTTATATTGTCATCTACAGACATTTCTCATCCACTTCTGATGTCTCCTCACCTGGACAGGTGACCCCGGCTCTGCTCTCCTCCGACCGGCTGACCCCATTCTCCACAGTACAGGTGATGTTCCAGGGCCCCGGAATGGCAATGGCTGTAATGTTATTGGCGGATGTGGAATATCTCTCCTGGGATCCTCCAATCACAGATAGACGGATATTCGGCTTAGTCCCTGCCTCCACCCTGCAGGAGATCTCAGCGCTGCCATTCCGGAGACATGAGACATGGAGGAGTGGAACCGATACTGGAACTGAGAGAGACAATCATTTCCATTGATAAGGTCCAATATATACACAGCATGCCCCTCCCCCATCCTTACCTCTAAACAGGTGTGCAGACATCTTCCTGGAGACTGGAGGAGATAGATTGTGTCTGTGTGCACCCCTCCCCCAAACACTAAATCCCCTCCCCCACTAACATTACACCCATTTTCTTCAGTCATGTGACCCCCATCAGGGTTGTCACCCCCACACAACTTTTTTTTTATTGACAAAACATTTATGATTTACTGAAGAAGTCCATTATATTACTGACAACCTGAAATATGACAGAAACTCCTATTAGAAACTTCTCTTTCCTAAGAGGTGAAACCTGATTGGTTGCTGTTGGCAGAAGCCCCACCCTCCATTGTCAGTGTGTGTATTGGGGATCTGTCACACCCCCATCAATGGTCACATCTACCACATGGGGACCCCGAACAGAAGGCACATCACAGTTCAGATCACAGCAACTTCAGGAGGGCTGAGCACTGCAGATCTGAATCCACAGGGAATGGTGAGGATGGGGCAGTAATCAGAGGACATTGTACATACGTCTCTCCCAGATCTTCTCCTATATAATGTATGGATATAAAGACACGGAGCGGGGAGGACACTGCTAGGACTGGAGGTGGGGGTTGGGTGGACTTACCTTCTACATGGACGGTGTAATAATGTCTCTGTATATGGCGTCCTACAGAGTTCTCTATATACACAAAGTATATCCCGTCATTCTCCGGAGTCACATTGGATATGATGAGACTTCCATTCTCTGATATCTTCATATTGGGGAAGAGTGCGATCTTATATCTATCCAATGTACATTCCCTGTGTAGAAATATTCTGGCTTCAGTGTGTCTGGGTCGGTCTTTATATCTCCATTCAATCCGGTCACATCTCATTTTATTTATATGGGTGAGGGTGAGATGACGATTGACGGGGAGGAGAAGATCAGATCCCGGCCGGGTGAATATTTCCTCCTGAACACTCGGGACATTTCCTGTACAGACAGAATACAGATCCCAGTCAGGTCACAGTGTACTCCCCTTCCCCCTCATATAACACACATTGATGAAGAACCATCTGGAATCCCATGAGACTAATAAATAAAAAAAATCCAACATCTGGATCAGTGGGAGGGGCTTGTTGTCTAGTATCCGGTAGCTGCAATGGGCACCAGGCCCCGCCCCTATCCCTCCTTGTCTGCTCCCTGGGTGTTGGGTATTGGGCAGACTGGCATTCTCATGCGCATCGGCGCCACACATGAGGCCACACGTGTGACGTCATTCTTCTGTGTCACTGTGCTGCGTGCTTTCCGCCATCTTGGCTTATTCATATGTGGGGAGCGGTTTATGGTGCCAATTCCGTGGCGCCGGACACCTCCCACTATTTATCATGCCGGCGTGAAACTGGGAGATGCCCGGGGGGTAGACATGTGAAGAACGAAAAAAAAATCTATTCTATTCAAATTTATTATTTATTCTAAATTTCAGAAGATGGTTATATTCAATTTGTTTCTATCATATTCTACTCTTTTTTTCTGTTATATTCTTTTCTATTCTAATATATTTTTTTCTATTCTAATTCCGTTTTCGAAACTCGCTTTGTTCGAATTCAAATTGTTTTCCATTTTTCAAAGAGAATAAAATGGCATAGAAAAATAAAGGCATATAATACAAAAATAGAAAAGAATAGAAAATAAAATAGAGTAAAACAGAGCAAGATAGGAGAGAAACAAAAAGAATGGAATATAATAGAATAAAAAAAGAATAGAATTAAATAGAAAGCTTATAATCATCTTCTGAAATTTGAATAGAATAGAAAATAATAGTATTAAAAACAAACATTTTGACTTCCGTTTGACTAGGGGAGGGGCGACTGTGTAATGGAGTGAGCGGGCCCCGACAGCGCTGTGAGAGTAGCGGTCTTACAGGAGTACGTTTGCAACCTCCGAGATGCCCTGGAACGGGGGAGCTGAATGACTGAATGACTGGGGGAGCTGCTGGTATAGATGCGGGAGCTGTTTGAATAGTGAAGTGAAGCTAAACTGATTATAGTTTTTTCCGGGATTGTGAGCGCCCCTGGATATCCCTGCGAGAAGATATAACGGGACCACTCCGGCTGCCCACCCTTAGAAAGTGTCCTCACCTGCTGGGATACACGGACCCCGCTACCGCTCCCGCCACCGTTGAGGGTCCCCGTGTGTGAGTGGAAGTCAAACGGGCTTCCACACCAAGACACCCGGAGGCTGAGGGCAGGGCTGGCCTGGGACAAAAATTTGGCCCTGGACCTCATCCAGACTGGCCCACTTTGACAGGTCTCTCCCACAGCGGCCGGACAACTCCCGCAACCCCCCGGCCACCCAAGCCCCCCTCTCCCCCTTCACTAGCCACTAGCCGTTTTACTTTATTACAGTAGAACGGCTGGTACTGGTACTCTTATAGGCAGTACCAGTGGGAGAGCTAGACATTATTTCTCCCGGGGCAAAGAATCAGTTTGGTGCCCCCCTCTTATGGGACAAGATTAGGCAGAAGTGAGAAACTCCCAGGCCGCTGTCACTGAAGCCGGCCCACTGAGCCATCGGCCCACTGGGAAACTCCCTGTAGTCCAAATGGCCAGTCCATCCCTGGCTGAGGGTTGAGCTGGCTGTGGAGAGGTGGGGCTGTGGTACACTGCTGGAGCTCGCCGTCGGAGGGGAGTGTGATTCTCGGGAGACACCTGAGTGATGCAGAGACTGAACAGGACACTGGGAAGTGTAGTATCTGAGACATGTGGAGAAAGGGGAGCAGCAGAGCCTCATAAGTGTCAGTGAAAGGAGTCGGAAAGGAGTCTGAGGGAGAAACCAGACAGACTTAAGGACAAAGAGCACGGAGGGGGTAAGGAAAATGATAACTATGCCCATATACCCATTACTGCTGAATTAACACTGCAATTAACCCTTTAAATGGCACAGGAGAGACTTAATGAACTGTTTTGAATCATTGTGGCTGAATTAACAACTTAAGACCCGGACCTTTAGGCAGTTTTGCGATTTGGCACTGCGTCGCTTTAACTGACAATTGCGCGGTCGTGCGACGTGGCTCCCAAACAAAATTGGCGTCCTTTTTTCCCCACAAATAGAGCTTTCTTTTGGTGGTATTTGATCACTTCTGCAGTTTTTATTTTTTGCGCTATAAACAAAAATAGAGCCACAGTTTTGAAAAAAATTATTTTTTGCTATAATAAATATCCCCCAAAAATATATAAAAAACATTTTTTTTCCTCAGTTTAGGCCGATACGTATTCTTCTATCTATTTTTGGTAAAAAAAATCAAAATGTATAGCGTTTACAAAATAGGGGATAGTTTTATTGCATTTTTATAAAAAAAAATTGCTACTAATGGCGGCGATCAGCGATTTTTTTCGTGACTGCGACATTATGGCGGACACTTCGGACCATTTTGAAACATTTTTGGGACCATTGTCATTTTCACAGCAAAAAATGCATTTAAAATGCATTGTTTACTGTGAAAATGACAATTGCAGTTTGTGAGTTAACCACAAGGGGGCGCTGAAGGGGTTATGTGTCACCTAATATGTGTTTCTAACTGTAGGGGGGGTGGCTGTAGGCGTGACGCCATCGATTGTGTATCCCTATAAAAGGGAAGTGAAGTGTTTACACACAGCTCTCCCCGTTCTTCAGCTCCGGGGACCGATCGCGGGACTCCAGCGGTGATCGGGTCCGCGGGTCCCGCGGTCCCGGTCATGGAGCTTCGGGCCTGGGTAGATAGCACTACCACCGATCCCACCACTACTGTTATTAAAGTACATTCCTGTTCATACAAAGTAGGGGGAAGAGGGGGGAAAGCGGGACAAGTGGGACAGGCTCAGGTGTACTGCACACACCAGCCCACACCTACCCTACCCGTTATATGTCGGGGAGACAGGACCCCCTACAAGACATGCGTCAGGAGGCGAGGAAAAGTACAGGAGGTGAAGGAGCGTTTTGATACGGGAAGCATTGCCAGAAGTCTCAGCACTGGCACAGGCGATTTCTCTCCCCCAACAGGCGCAGCAACTGCGGAGTTGAGTAGCGTGGGAGGCAAGAGAAGCTTTAGCTGCCATGGATGAAAACGCAGAACAGGCTCAGTGGACCCCCTCAAAGACTCAAAAGAGTGTGGAGCCCGACATACAGGTACGCCCGACAAACGCTCAGGATAGTCAGCAAATAGTGCAAATTGAACATGAAGGAGAAATGGACATCAGAAAACGTTTTCAGCTTATTCAGGCATTACCCACTAGGAAAGATATACAAGAGATTATGCTCGATCTGACCGGCGCACTCCGGGGTGAGATCGAGGAGGTCCAAACCCAGGTAGGGCGGGTGGAGGACAGGGCGTGCAAAGTGGAAAATAAGCAAAGCACTACAGATATGCGTCATAGGATGCTGGAAGATAACGTTTATACACAAACACAGCAGCTAACTATGCTACAGCTCCAAGCAGAAGAAAGCGAAAATAGGAGTAGGAGAAACAATATTTGCCTCAAAGGGTATCGGAGAATCTTGATGGCTCAGAGTTAAGAACAGTGGTGATGGATATTTTGAATCAATTATTAAAAAATCCCCCAGAGACTCATATTGAGATAGATCGAGTGCATAAAGTTCCCACCACAGCGAATGGCACCCAGAGTAATCCACGAGATGTCTTATGCAGGATACATTTTTTTTAAGTAAAAGAAGACATTCTTAGAGCGGCATGGCAGGTGGGAACATTGGAATATGGGGGGGGGGGCGGATACAAATTTTTCCAGATTTGTGTAGACAAACGAAAATGAGGAGAAGAATGTTGAAACCAATTCTGGACTATATCTTATCGAATGGTGGTACATATAGATGGGGACATCTGTTGGCTGTGCTTGTGAAAAAGGAAGGACGGAGCTTTAATTTACGAGAACCAGTGCAGCTTCCTGAATTTTTTACATTTTTGGGGGGGGGGGGGGGCCCTCGAAGTACCGAATTGGCTAGGACTACCAGAACGGATGGACTATGCCCCACGTCTATACAATAATTCCATCTAGGAGGCCAAGGGATAGAAGAAAAGGATTGAAAGAGAATAAGTTAGAGGGAGACCTCAGAGTGTCTGGGGGCAAATCAGTAACATAGGAAGAACATAGACTACCGAAGGAAAAATAAAAATAAATCATTATTTTTTTTATTTTATTTTTTTTTTTTGCCCCAGCCTTGCGGCTGGGGCAAGGATGAAGTCAGATTAGAGGAGAACTCCCGGCGCGAGTATTGGGGGGGGAGGGGGAAGAGTTAATGTTTTTGCAAAGGCACTTTATCACATATGACAATACGAGTGTGTTTTTTTTTTTTTTTTTTTTGGTGGGGTAAGTTAGGTACACTAGGGTACAGTAGGGTAGGATGATACTACCCCTTACGGAGGTGAAATACACTTACACTTAAATAGACTAAGGGTTTAATTAAAGATTGGGTAGGAAAGGGGGAAGATGTTAAGAGAGGAGGGCTTGCAACTTCTGGAAGCACACATGGTGAATGGGGCACACATAGTTTATAAGCACAATGGGCTGAACCTGGGGGGGAGGGATAAGGAGAGAGGGTAGAGGGGGGGATAGAGTGAGGGAGAGGGATGGCTGCAGGGGGGATGGCACACAGCCCCAACCGACCCGTTGGAAACAGAAAGGCAGATGTAATTAGAAAGGAGGGAGAGAAAGGGGGGAACTGAAGGACCGTTGTCGTCGGTCAACCGATGAAGCTGACTGATGGTCCGTCGCGCCCACACACCATAGGTTAAATAACCGATCGTGTCAGAACACGGTGACGTAAAAAACACAGCAACGTGCTGAAAAAAATTAAGTTCAATCCTTCCAAGCATGCGTCGACTTGATTCTGAGCATGCGTGGATTTTTAACCGATGGTCGTGCCTACTAACGATCGGTTTTGACCTATCGGTTAGGAATCCATCGGTTAAATTTAAAGCAAGTTGGCTTTTTTTTAACCAATGGTTAAATAACCTATGGTGCCCACACACTATCGGTTTGGACCAATGAAAACGGTCCATCAGAACGTTGTCCTCTGGTTAACCTATCGTGTGTCCGAGGCCTGACCCTACCTCTTGTCTCTGTCTCTTTTTTTTCTTTGTCTCTCTATCTCCTTTTCTCTTTCCTCTGTAATAGACTGGCATATTAATATGATGAAAATAACTTTGACATCGTATAACGTGAAAGGTCTAAATTTACCAGAAAAAACGTAGCAAGTTATATATGGAATCCAGGAGACTTGGATCACATATTCTATTTCTTCAAGAGACACACTTTAAAAAAAAAAAAAAAATTCCAAAGTTGGAAAATCATAGATATCCCATTGTGTATCATAGTTCATCACAGACCTTAAATGCAAAAGGAGTAGCAATTATGATTTCAAGACAGCTTTCATGGAAAGAAATAAAGACAATTACAGACGAGGAGGGGCGGTTATTGATTGTAAAGGGCTTAATACATGATCAAAAGGTTACCTTGGTAAATATATATCTGCCCAATGAGGGTCAAGTAGCAGCCTTGGCGACATATATGGATGTAATACATTAAAATAAGGAGGGAATTTTGTTGATAGAAGCAAATCAAAATATGACATTAGACCCAACTTTGGATGCCTCAAGGGGAACCTCTCACTTGTCATATATAAAACTACGAAAAGCAAAAAAAATGTTTCAGGAGCAGCAGGTAAGGGACAGTTGGAGAAACTCTACATGTACATGATAGAGATTACATCTTTTTTTCAGCAAAACATAAAACTTATTCTAGGATAGACTATGTCTTTGTGTCGCAAAGTGCGCTGCAATGCATTAGGGAGACTTCCATAGGCTCATTTACGATTTCAGATCACACACCATCTAATTGTGTTATAGAATGGGGGGAACCCACGACTCGAGAATGGCAGTGGAAGATTAACGAAACCCTCCTGAAAGATCCAGAATGCGAGATACAGCTAGCACAGGAATTAGAATTGTTTTTCTTAACAAACAAATCAGAGGAAGTGTCTCCTTTCTGTGTATGGGAAACACATAAATGCTATATTAGAGGCATATTTATATCAGCAGGAGCACGTAGAAAATGACAACAGGGGGCTCAATTAGAATCTTTGCTCTGGGATATCAAGAGGCTAGAGACTCTACACAAGAAATCGCAGACACTCCTGAGAGAGAAGGAACTAACCTGCTTGCGAGAGGAATTAAATGCTCTGCTAACAGATAAAGCAAAAGCAGCAATGACCCAGGGTAGACAAACATTTTATAAATTTGGGAATAAGCCTAGTAGGATGATGGCCAATGCACTGAAAGTGACAAGATCACGAAATTATATAGAACGTATTAAAACACAGGATGACACATTGGTAAATACATCACAGGCAATTGCCAAGGCATTCCGAGACTACTATATTGGCCTATATCAATTAGAGGCACAAGATCAGGGAGCCGGGATATTTAAAGAAGAGGAGGCGAGGGCATATATAGAAGCTTCGGAAATGCCCAGATTGACGGGCAAAGAAGCAGAGGACACTGATGGCCCAATCACTATTGAGGAATTTTTGGAGGCCTTGAAAACATTAAAACCTGGAAAAAGCACCGGGCCCAGACGGATTTACCCTATTATACTATAAAACTTTTGCAGATAAACTGTCACTCTCTGTGGGGGCAGTCTGAAGGGGTCACTCTCTGTGGGGGCAGTTCAAAGGGGTCACTCTCTGTGGGGGCAGTACGAAGGGGTCACTCTCTGTGGGGACAGTGTGAAGGGGTCACTCTCTGTGGGGGCAGTGTGAAGGGGTCACTCTTTGTGGGGGCAGTGCGAAGGGGTCACTCTCTGTGGGGGCAGTTCAAAGGGGTCACTCTCTATGGGGACAGTGTGAAGGGGTCACTCTTTGTGGGGGCAGTGCGAAGGGGTCACTCTCTGTGGGGGCAGTTCAAAGGGGTCACTCTCTGTGGGGGCAGTGTGAAGGGGTCACTCTCTGTGGGGGCACCTTCACCGCTTCTGCCCATTGAAATCAATGGGATAGCACGGCTATACCGCTGGCAATGTGCTGCTGCAGCAGAGCATTGCAGGCAGTTTTAACCCTTTCTCGCCACTAGCTGGGAGTAAAAATGCCGCCGCTAGTGGATGAAATGCGTCGCAAATCCACCCATAGCATCAGCGCTAAAAATAGCAGAGATTTACCGCCAACGCTTTGGGCGGCTCAGTGTGAAAGGGGTCTTAAGTTCACCAGTCTCTGGGTTTAATAATACCCTCAAATCTTTTGAGAGGGAGCTCCACTTAGGTGTAGAAATTCACTTTGAACTCCACCTTATTTTTAGAACTCTTTAGGTAGATGTGCAAACAATAAGGTGAGAACACATCTAATACCTACTGAGAGTAATGGAAACAAGGCGGAGTTCAAAGTGAGCCGTGCCATTACTTGGAGGGATTGGCATTTAGGGGGTTAAAACAGGCAGGGATGAGATGTGATATCACCTCCTCTGTCACTTTTCAGTGGAGTGGCAGTGCCTGCTGCAAGTGAATACAAGTCATTGGGCTCACACTGGTGTACTGCTAGTTTTCCATAGCCATAGTCCCTCAGACTTCTTTCAGGTTGCACATTTTTGCTGCATTTTCTGGAATTGCACCAAAGATGCAGCATGCAGGACGTTTTTTGCACTTTCACAACATACAGTAAAAATGTGCAACCTCTATGGGACCAGGGGCAACATGTAGGAAGACTGCCAGTACACCAGCACTGCAGACAAACCGCAGCATCCCAGTGTGTGCCCACTTCATAACACCTAGGGCAAGCAAGGTAGTGTCACATGCTGCTACGGGAAAAAACGATTTAGCTGCAGAGAGAGGGAGAGGGGAGGAGCTCACTTACTTGGACGGTCACAGCCTCCCAGGAGACTCACTGTATTCAAGCCGACTGCTCATATTTAACTTTCCCACCCACACATCCTCTTCACAGACAGCACACAGGCTGCCCGGAGTGTGGGCGGGGAAAGAGAGAGCAGGTCCAGCCTCTGCCAGCCATTTGTGTGGAGGAGGAAGAGGCTGGGCGGGGCTGTGCTCTGTAACACAGACTATCAGTCCTGAGACATCGCTGTCTCACCGTACTGGATGGATATGCGCAATCGGGCAGCTCAAAAACTGCGCATGTGCGGTTCTGAGTTGGTGACAGAGCGGCCTTTGTAGAGCATATGAGAGCAGCCCAGGGGGAAAATGCATCTCTGCCCCCCGGCCCAGCTAGCCCCTGCCCATGGATGGGGAGCCATGGATGGGGAGCCATGTAAAGGAAGGTTTGATAGTCCTATCCTCAGAATACCCAGGGGATGGTAGAGCTCCAAATGTAAACGTTTTCTTACTAAAGAAATGAGCGGCACCCTGCAGGAGGGGATACAACTGTCCATCTGTGTATAACATTGTCACCTTCCACCCTCCTCCATTCATCAATCAGAGATTTATCTGGTTTTGGCCAATGTTAGTTTTCATGGAAGGAGTGTGACTGGAGATACAAAGTACACATTTTATTCTATAATATGTCCTCTTTATAATGACACATTACATTCCTGATACAAAGCATGGCCAAGATATTTACATTTGTATCACTGATAAGGGGAATGTTTCAACTTATAGAATACTATACAAACATGGAAAAGTCTAAACTATTAATAGTGAAATGATGGAAAAATGTAAAATAGATCACAATACTCCATCATCACCTCTTTATAATGAATCCACAGGAGGAGGACACGGAGGGGGCACAGGAGGAGGACACGGAGGGGACACAGGAGGAGGACACGGAGGGGACACAGGAGGAGGACACGGAGGGGACACAGGAGGAGGACACGGAGGGGACACAGGAGGAGGACACGGAGGGGACACAGGAGGAGGACACGGAAGGGGCACAGAAGGAGGACACGGAGGGGACACAGGAAGAGAACACAGAGGGGACACAGGAGGAGCACACGGAGGGGACACAGGAAGGAACACAGAGGGGACACAGGAGGAGGACAAGGAGGGGACACAGGAGGAGGACAAGGAGGAGGACACGGAGGGGACACAGGAGGAGAACATGGAGGGGACACAGGAGGAGGACAAGGAGGAGGACAAGGAGGGGACACAGGAGGAGAACATGGAGGGGACACAGGAGGAGGACACGGAAGGGAAACACAGGAGGAGGACACGGAGGGGACACAGGAGAAGGACACAGAGGGGACACAGGAGGAGGACAAGGAGGGGACACAGGAGGGGGACACGGAAGGGAAACACAGGGGGAGAACATGGAGGGGACACATTGCTGCAGTCGGGGTATCTATAATATGTACTCTGGCCAAGTTATTTACATTTGTATCAATGATAAAGGAGAATGTTTCAACTTATAGAATACTGTACAAATAATGAAAAAGGTCACGAATTAATAGTGACATAAAAGAAAAGAATACTCTGTCATCTCTTTATAATGTTCTTACATACCTGTGCCTGGACAGAGAAGAGCCCACAGGAGGAGGACACGGAGGGGACACAGGAGGAGGACACAGAGGGGGCACATCGCTGCAGTCGGGTGTCTAGTCTGTGTGGCAGAAGAATGAGAATTTGTATAAAATAATAAAAGAGGAAGAATATTCTGCATGGTACGACTTGTATTTCCTTTTCTTTCTATATAAACCTGATGTGTGAATACACCCTCAGCCGATATTTCTCTGCCTGGTAGATGATGAAGTTCTCGGCTTCTCACAGCTCTGAACATTTTTTTTTCTATTGTAGGAGATTAAGACCTTTAAGAGGGTATCTGATTGTCTTATACAAGAGGTACCAACATCCCTATCAGGGGTAGGGATGAGCCGAAACCCCAGAGTTTGTTCATTAGAACCTTCGAACGGACTGAACTTTCGCAGGAAAAATCTTTAATCAAAAGTGCTAATTTTAAAGGCCAATATGCAAGTTATTGTCCTAAAAAGGGTTCGGGGACCCGGGTCCTGCCCCAGGGGAAATGTATCAATACAAAAAAAAGATTTAAAAATGGCAGTTTTTTTCGGAGCAGTGATTTTAATGATGCTTGTTTAGAGCTGTCCCTGCACAAAATTAAATTTTTAAAGGAATAAAAGTCATTTAAAACTGCTTGCGGCTTTAATGTAATGTCTGGTCCCGTCAATATAGATGAAAATCATTGAGGAAAATGGCATGGGTACCCCTCCAGCCCATTACCAGCCCCTTTGGGTCTTGTATGGATATTAAGGGGAACCCCGCACCCAAATTAAAAAAAGGAAAGGCGTGGGGCCCCCAGGCTCTATATACTCTGAACTCTGAACAGCAGAATACAGGCGGTCCCAAGAAAGACAGGGACTGTAGGTTTGTTCTTAAGTAGAATCTGTTTGTAATTTTGAACTGGTACATTGTTAAAGTGTAGCTCCAGCCAAAACATCTATTTTTAAGCTTTTTGGAAAACATAGAGAAGGGTTATCACCCCTGTAACAATTGTTTTGCTGTCTGTGTGCACCTGTTCAGAAGATTTCACCTGACTTTCTGTCCCAATGACAATTGGATTTAGAAAATGTGTGTTTTTTAGGAAAACAAGGATTGGTGATAAAGCACCAGTGGAGAGGAGACACCTTTTTCCTGGGGGGGTGTGTCCGGATGGCAGAGGGAGCAGACGTGTGAGACTTCAGCTTCGTCTTCCGAGTGGCATCCTGCAGGCATCCTCAGTCCGATTTGCACCGGACCAAATTCTAAATACTCCCCACGGTAGTGGGAACATTCCAGGCTGGCATCCATGCTGAAATACAGGCCACCAGCACCAGCATCCGCAGCGGAACAGCTGGCCCAATTCAGATGGCAAGATGACTCCAGGACACAAGCAGAGCAGCATGGCATGCTGCTACAGCCACCCATCTCCACTCCTCATAAGAAATCACAGGCTCCGGTAAGTGAATCTGCCCCTGCTCCCCACGGTGCACAGCCAGACCCCCTGCAGATTCAGGACTTCCCCAAAGACAGTGAGGACAGCTCAGGCCCTGATTCCCCTCCTCCTGAGCCCACCCAGTCCATCATGCATGCTATACAGGAATGCAAGGCCTCTCTCATTGCACAGTTTTTATCAGTCCGCATGGACTTTTCTCTCCTGAAGCAAGATGTGCAAAATTTAAGGGACAGAGCTGGGAGGCTGAATAATGTATCAGCTTTCTTGAGGATGTTGTTCACCCCTTAGCTGTTACGGTGAGGGACCTAACGGGGAAAATGGTGGCCCTACACACCAAAATCAATCATTTGGAAAATCGTTTGAGGAGGAATAACCTCCGCTTTGTTGGTTTCCCTGACGCACCATCCTTTTCAAATGTCATTGAGCGTGCCCACCGCACCCCTCCGCGTCCCCCACCTTCTGAAACACACCCACGATCCATTATAGCAAGGATCCTCAACTTCCAAGACAAATTTGCTATTCTGTGCCTGGCCTGGGAGAAAGGTCCACTTAAATACAATGGCAACACCATCTCAGTGTACCCCGATTTTTCAGCAGATGTCCAGTGACAATGCACCTCCTTTGCGGCAGTGAAGGCCCGCCTGTGTACGGAGGGCCTCTCCTACGCCATGCTTTTTCCCGCCAAGCTGCACATCATTTATGAGGGTAAAGCGCACTTCTATTACAACCCCAAGGAGGCTATAGCCTGGCTCAATGATTGATATGGAGTTCTTCCTAGGCACAGGGCTGCCTAATATCTGTGGTCCTAGGCCCCTGCATTCTCCTCTATGTTTGTCTTGAACTTATTATGGATATGTCCATCCTTCCATATTGGAGAACCCATTTACCTTGACTGCACTGACTGATCCGGATTTTCATGAAGGTATGGTACGCCTCCCTGCAAAGGGCCTGAGAACTAATACCCTGCCATCTGTAATCCTAATAGACTGAACTTCCTCCTTATTAACAGGCCTATCCCCTACAACTTCTGCCGGTTGTTTACTCTGAAATCTACTGCATCCGCTGTAAAATAAGCACTGATCAGATAAAAAGCGGCAGCAGTGGGACCCCACTGCTGCCGCTTTTTATCAGATCAGCGCTTATTTCCATCATATAATGTAAGTGTTCCTAAATACATAAAATTTATTTCGTAATACAGCATTACGCTATGTGCCCTTCTTCTTTTTTCTCTTCAAGTTACTCTTCGTTTGGCCTTGCTTTTTGACCTCTGGTGGGTCACTCCACATAAGCATCTACCATCCATCCATTTTGGTTAACACTACTTGGAGTTTTGGAGGTCGTTTGAGAGCTGCAGCATTGATTGGTCCTACAAGATTTACATCATGTCTGATTGACACTTTTGAACGTACGTTCCTCAGGGTTCAATCCTTCCGGTAAGCCTCTCTCCAGATGGTGACGGCTTCTTCTTTCCTTGGTTTTCACGTTTGGAATAAGGGAGCATTATTACCTTTAATTCATTGGACTATCACCCTTTTTACAGAGACTGTTTTTGCACATATTCATTTGACACATGTATTCACAGATATATGTATATATAGTCTAATTTAGTGTATTCATCATTGGTTGCACTTTAGCGCTACATTTATGTGTTTTGAGTGACCTCATAATCCCCTCCCTCCTCATCACTGTAGAAAACCTGGCAGTATGCTGCAGCTGGGGGAACATGACTGCCAGTTTGTTGTCCTTCTTGGGCACCCCCTCTGTCTGGGCTCACATCAATGCCTTCCTCAAGCTGAGTACCATCATCGGAGCCTTCAAAACGCTGTGCATCCTCCTGCAGCATGTACCCAACACTGTGGTCGAACATACACAGGTTGAACTGGATGGACTGGTGTAGGACAAATTCCTCTAAAACTTTATAAGGGCATACAAGTAAATCACAGGATATGGGAGGTGTCTTTCTTAACCCCCTGTCCTCTGGAAGGTTTTACACCCTTCATGACCTGAGCATTATTTGTGATTCATCACTGTGCTACTTTAACGGGCAATTAATTAATTAATTAATTAATTAAATAACTAGCAATTCGGTCATGCCCCACTGTACTGAAATTTATATCATTTTTCCCCACAAATATAACTTTCTTTTGGTGGTATTTGATCACCACTGTTTTTTTTTTTATTATATAATGAAAAAAATACTGAAAATTAGAAAATATATTATCTATTTTCTGTTATAAAACATATCCAATAAAAAATAATTCTTCATAAGTTTAGGCCAAATGTTTTCTTCTACATGGTTTTGGTAAACAAAATTCCCAATAAGTGTATATTAATTG
Source organism: Rana temporaria (assembly GCF_905171775.1). Lineage (NCBI taxonomy): Eukaryota > Metazoa > Chordata > Amphibia > Anura > Ranidae > Rana > Rana temporaria. The sequence goes on along the minus strand of NW_024404414.1, from coordinate 738,079 downwards.
GTTTGTAGTAGGGTTGTCCCGATACCACTTTTTTAGGACCGAGTACAAGTACCGATACTTTTTTTCATGTACTCGCCAATACCGATTACCGATACTTTGTTTTAAATGTGTCCCCACAAATGCAGCCATGTGTCCCCACAAATGCAGCCATGTGTCCCCACAAATGCAGCCATGTGTCCCCACAAATGCAGCCATGTGTCCCCCCACAAATGCAGCCATGTCCCCCCAGAAATGCAGCCATGTCCCCCCAGAAATGCAGTCATGTCCCACCAGAAATGCAGCCATGTCCCCAGAAATGCAGTCATGTCCCCCCAGAAATGCAGCCATGTCCCCAGAAATGCAGTCATGTCCCCCCAGAAATGCAGCCATGTCCCCCCAGAAATGAAGCCATGTCCCCCCAGAAATGCAGTCATGTCCCCCCAGAAATGCAGCCATGTCCCCAGAAATGCAGCCATGTCCCCCCAGAAATGCAGCCATGTCCCCAGAAATGCAGCCATGTCCCCAGAAATGCAGCCATGTCCCCAGAAATGCAGTCATGTCCCCCCAGAAATGCAGCCATGTCCCCAGAAATGCAGTCATGTCCCCCCAGAAATGCAGCCATGTCCCCCCAGAAATGCAGCCATGTCCCCCCAGAAATGCAGTCATGTCCCCCCAGAAATGTAGCCATGTCCCCAGAAATGCAGCCATGTCCCCCCAGAAATGCAGCCATGTCCCCAGAAATGCAGCCATGTCCCCAGAAATGCAGCCATGTCCCCCCAGAAATGCAGCCATGTCCCCCCAAAGATGCAGCCATTTGGCTTTCTCTTTGAGGACTGCTCGGCTCCGCTCTCCACCCCACCCCCTCTCCACCCGCTTTCCGCCCCCTCTCCATCCGCTCTCTAGAAGAAAAAAAAAGTATCGGGTCTGGTATCGGGACAACCCTAGTTTGTAGGAAAGTTATTTTGTCTACATATTATGGGATATATATTTGAAAATTGATCAATCCCGACGGTCTATCTCATTTCTTGAGGCCCAAAAACGCCAGAACTATACAAATACCCCCTAACTTATCACTTTTTTGGAGGGGTAAAGTTGTAATTTTTTGTCACAATTTTTTGTGACGATAAAAAGCTTAATTTGTCTCAAAAAATGTAACAGTACAGTGTTACAAGAACGTGCAATTGTCATTCAAATTGTGAGAGCGCTGAAAGCTGGGCCTGGGCAGGAAGGGGGTATATGTGCCTGGTATTGAAGGGGTTAAAGCAATTTTTATCCATACAACACATTCCTATTCCAACTTTTGATTTTTATAGAGATGAAATGAGGCAATCCGGGATTCCCACATTAAATCCACGTTCTTCATCACTTAGGGTGATCGTGGGAAATAAGGAAGTTGTTTTTAACAAAATTAGAACAAATATTTCACAATTACAAACGTATAAAAATAAATCTGAGTCTCACAAATTAGAAATGGAGATTAATGACAAATTAGATTGTATGGAATATTAAATTATTAATATGGAAAAGGAAAAGTTGGGAAGAGACGGGGTGGACTATGAAATGGATAATTTGTATTCTAGAAAAAGGATGAAAAATCTGACAGAAGGAGAAGATCTGAGAGGAAGAAAAAGAGAAGTTGATGTAAAACCCGGAAATGACAGTTTTTATGACACAGAAACAGAAATTGGAGACACTTCAAGTGTGAAATGAATGATATAAAATTGTCTAATAGACCTCTAAGTCCTTAGAAATGAATGTCTTGTATTGAGGGAAGTCTTTTACCCCAGAGCAGAATTCCAGCCTCTTCTCCAATATTTTATAAGATAATAAATGTCAAATATTACACTTAGAAAATATGAAGACGGTGGAAAAAAAATGATAAGAAGTCTGAAAGTAACACTGAATTAGATTTATACTTCAGATCAGTGCAGCACCGCTTTCTTATAAACCATATAAAGAACTCAAACTATCATCACAATTATCTCTATATACACACTTGTGTACTTTGTGCACTGATCAGAATAAATCCACTCTGATAATCTCCCCATACACTGGTTTGTATAGTGATCGGCACTCTCTGTCTTCTGTGCCTGATCGCTTCCTGTTAATGCGTGATGACGTCACCCAGCTCCGCCCTATGCGTAACGTCACACCTTGTGACTTCCTTAAAGTGGTTGTAAACCTCAGACATGAAATATGAACAAAGCATATCCCTCTATAGTGTGTACTTGTCTCAGTTAAGAGCACTAAGTGTCACTTTTGTCTGCTGCCTCCTCCTTCTGCTATCAGCATGAGTCACTTCTGACATGATAACATTTCTTTCATTCCGGTGACTGCATCTGTCTGCATTACAATAAAGAAGTTCTATTGGTGTCCCATTGCATTGTGCAGCTGCCTATTCCAAGTTTCCTTGTCTGTCGTGGTGGCGAGCCGGACCAGCACCTGTAGGGTTACCTGCCGTGGGATCTCTCCGGCTTCTCCTCTGCCTTCCTGGCGTTATATTTTATATTACTTATTTTGATGCCGGAAGGGTAAAAATAAAGGTATATGTTACATGAAATAGTGTAATATGCCTGATTGGGTGCTCCGTAAGGAATCTGTGGCTTTAGGCACCCTACCGTCCCCCCCTCCACCCCCTTACTCTCCCCTCACTGGATTGATTGACAGCAGCAGAAGTAAATGGCTCCCATTGCTATCAGTCTAACTCTGAATTAGAGATTTCATATTATTATAAACAAAAGATCTCTCTGGGGAGATTCGGAAGTGAACATGGTTATGATGACATCTCTTAGATCTGTGGTTATATTCTATATGAGGAAACTTGGAATAGAAAGCCGCACACCGCAAGGGGACACCAATAAAACGTCTCTATTGTAATGCAGACAGATGCAGTCACAGGAAGGAATGGAAGGTTAATGTGTTTCACACATCTTGTGCTTCGTCATATATGAGACAAGTCTCTGTGCTCTGTGGAGACAACTTTGTACAGGAAAGATATTGCAGGTCACACTCTTCTACATGACACCCCAGATATATAATTAGGGGAATACCGGTTGGATAGTTTCTCCAACTCAGGATAAATTGTACTAAACCATCTAACTTTAAATTGCAGATAAAAGACTTGAAATTGAGATTTCTGAGTAGAGGAGATGGATTCGTTTTACCTTTTCAGGATAAAAAATTGGAGTCTTAGCCATACAGTATATAGGTTGTAAAACAAGAAATATTGTTTATATTATGACCTGTAAAGAATGTGGAATTTAAAATGTTGCTAGGACGTCTAGAAGGCCTAATGATAGGATAGGAGATCATTTCACAGATTTTTTTTTTTTTTGTCAAATTAGTTTATTGGGTTTAAAGTAAAGAGAAAACAGTAGATACAATTGACAATAAAAGATTACAGAAAAATAAAAATGGTATCATGTAATAAGAGAGTATTTGAAACATAGAAAAATCCAATAAATATTTGTAGATCCTATGAGGAATATTAAAGGAATCATTAAAGCAGGTTATAGTCAAACCAATCATGTTAGTCTATTGCATTTGAACTCATATAAAATATTATAGAATATTGTGATATAAATGGAAACGGATATAATTATGATATGAACTAGGATTGTCCCGATACCGATACTAGTATTGGTATCGGGACCGATTCCGAGTTTTTTCGGCGGTACTCAGACGCCGATACCCCGCCCCGATACACAAATAGAATACTTAACCTCCCCCTCGCCCAATCCCGAGCGAGGGGGAGTGTCTATACACGCAGCGCGGCGCCAATCATTGCAAAGCTATTCAAAGCTGTAATGTTCCTGGCCGGCCGTAGTACTTTACACAGTCGGCGGTAGCAGGTAAGCGGGCCATGGCTGCATATGGGGGGGACACATGGCTGGATGGGGGGAGACACACATGGCTGGATGGGGGGAGACACACATGACTGGATGGGGGGAGACACACATGGCTGCATGGGGGGTGACAATGGCTGCATGGGGGGTGACAATGGCTGCATGGGGGGTGACAATGGCTGGATGGGGGGTGACAATGGCTGGATGGGGGGAGACAATGGCTGGATGGGGGGTGACAATGGCTGGATGGGGGGATACATTGCTGCATGGGGGGAGACAATGGCTGGATGGGGGGAGACAATGGCTGGATGGGGGGATACATGGCTGCATGGGGGGATACATTGCTGCATGGGGGGAGACAATGGCTGGATGGGGGGATACATTGCTGCATGGGGGGAGACAATGGCTGGATGGGGGGATACATTGCTGCATGGGGGGAGACAATGGCTGGATGGGGGGATACATTGCTGCATGGGGGGATACATTGCTGCATGGGGGGAGACAATGGCTGGATGGGGGGATACATTGCTGCATGGGGGGACAATGGCTGGATGGGGGGAGACAATGGCTGGATGGGGGGAGACAATGGCTGGATGGGGGGATACATGGCTGCATTGGGGGAGACAATGGCTGGATGGGGGGGATACATGGCTTCATGGGGGGAGACAATGGCTGGATGGGGGGATACATTGCTGCATGGGGGGAGACAATGGCTGGATGGGGGGAGACAATGGCTGGATGGGGGGAGACAATGGCTGGATGGGGGGAGACAATGGCTGGATGGGGGGAGACAATGGCTGGATGGGGGGGAGACAATGGCTGGATGGGGGGGAGACAATGGCTGGATGGGGGGGAGACAATGGCTGGATGGGGGGAGACAATGGCTGGATGGGGGGGAGACAATGGCTGGATGGGGGGGAGACAATGGCTGGATGGGGGGGAGACAATGGCTGGATGGGGGGGAGACAATGGCTGGATGGGGGGGGAGACAATGGCTGGATGGGGGGGAGACAATGGCTGGATGGGGGGGAGACAATGGCTGGATGGGGGGAGACAATGGCTGGATGGGGGGGAGACAATGGCTGGATAGGGGGGAGACAATGGCTGGATGGGGGGGAGACAATGGCTGGATGGGGGGGAGACAATGGCTGGATGGGGGGAGACAATGGCTGGATGGGGGGAGACAATGGCTGGATGGGGGGATACATGGCTGCATCTGTGGGGGGACATCGCTGCATTTGGGGACACATTTTAAAAAAAGTATCGGTATTCGGTATCGGCGACTACTTGAAAAAAAGTATCGGTACTTGTACTCAGTCCTAAAAAAGTGGTATCGGGACAACCCTAATATGAACTATAGCTATGGAGCAATTGTAATTTTAGCAATGAATCGGTTCAAAAACTGTCCGAAATAGGGGGGAGAAGGATCTTATTCATGTTAAATATTAAAACAATAGGAGCAAAATTAGATATCGTATTTACATATTCACATTTACCATTTTATATAATGAGATAGCTTGAGCTATATATTTGAAGAAGTGAGAGATAAAAAGAAAGAAAAAGGACAGAATGTGGAGTATAAAAAGTGGAAAGTGATGAAAACAATAGGATAGGAAAGGAAGTACAGGATAGAGGAAAGGCTCCGGGATCGTTACATAATAGAGATAGTAATAATATAGAGGGACTGTATCCAGAATGTTACTGGCTTACAATATCCTACCAAGGTCTCAATAGAGAATCATCTGGGTTAGATGAGATAGTATAGGTCACCCATGGGTTCCATATTGTTTCATATATGTCTATGGAATCATTGGTTATGGCTTCTGATTTTGAGTGGAGCATGGCTTGATGTACTCTATTTCTGGCATTTAACAGATTTTTAATCCAGTAAACTTTCCAATTTAGTGAAACATTTTGTTCAAGAGCATATTGTAAATGTTAGATTGGTTTCAGTACAACTCAACTGGAAACAAACAATTTACACATTTATACCACCGCTGTTAAAAAAAATAATACAATTGGGGAGTGGAGGGTTTACACAGGAAGGCATTCTTAAAGTGATTTTTGTATCTAGAACTGAAAAGCTAGTGTCTCGACTTGAGACTGACAATGGAAAAAAGTAACACATTTGCACCATAGTTACTAAAATATTTTGGATAGGCTGCAATTTCTGAGGGAGAAGGCAAGATGATATTTTTTTTATTTTCTGAGAAAGCAGATAGAACATTTTCACACATTTACACCACAACTATTAAACCTATAAACACAGGCTGCAATTTCTGTGATTGAGAAAATTGTGTGCCGTTTGTAAGACAAAATCCAGGCACACGCCCTTCAGACAAAAGTCTGACGGTTTGTTTGCGGAAAATCCGATCGTGTGTACGAGGCTTTAGCCTTCTTGGACAGGTTGCAATATCGGAAAGACTGAGCAGAAATATTCAATCTGGATTTTTTCTTTCGAAAGCTCATCTTTTAAGCCTGTTTGGACAGGCTGCTATATTTCAGACAACATTTTTTATACAGACATACAAAATCAAATTCCTTTTTTTAGGAGGCAATTCAGAAAGGAGAGAGCAGGCAGGGTCCATATTAATTACAAAAAAAAAAATATTTTAATAGTGAAAAATATTGTACAAATTATCAGCACAGATTTTAAGAATTTTTCATAGGACATAACTTTCAGGCCGCGTACACACGGTCGATCCATCCGATGAGAATGGTCCGACGGACCGTTTTCATCGGTTCACCGCAGAAGTAGACTGATGGTCTGATGTGCGTACACACCATCGTTCCAAAAAACGATCGGGTCAGAACGCGGTGACGTAAAACACACGACGTGCTGAAAAAAACAAAGTTCAATGCTTCCAAGCATGCGTCGACTTGATTCTGAGCATGTACGGGTTTTGAACCGATGCTTTTGTGTACTAACCATTGGTTTGGACCTATCGGTCAGTGGTCCATTGGTTCGATTTTAAAGCAAGTTCTCTAATTTTTGTCCGAAGGACAAAAGACCGATGGGAGCGTACACATGGACGGTTTAGACCGATGAAACTGAACTTTGGTCCATTTTCATCGGTTTGGATCGATGATGTGTATGCGGCCTCACAGGTACAGAGTGAAATTAGGCAGTTTCTATTTAAGAAATCACTGTTAAAACTACATCAGTATCCCAAAAAATTTAGGGTGCCAATGCACTCAAGTAAGTCCAGAAGATGAATACAATATTATGATATAGCTGTATCAAAGCAAAAAAAAATTCCAACTCAGAAGCAGCATCATTTATAGTAGCTGTATTTCTACCACTGATTTATATGAAAGCTCTTTATCTGTCATTTGTGGCCAAGGAATTGGTAGGTGTTGACACCTGCCTGTCCTTAGCAACCAATGATGCCACCCTACTCCATTCATGTACTTGTGTCATGTAAGCAAAGGCGCAGTGATAGTGTGAAATCACTGACCAAATAGAGGCACGTGCCCATATTTGGACAATGACTTTGACGATGAGAAGGTCAGTGATGTCACCCTTTAGACCTGACCTCTTTGTTTACATGTAGAAATTGTCCCCTATGGGATGTCATTCAGAGCAATTCAGCGATGGAAACACATTTCTTGGTGGGAGTTTTTTCTGTCATCAGATGCTAATTAACATTAATGATGTCGATCTTCATCACTGGATGATGACTAATGGATGTACAGTACATTGTGGGATTTTTTGGATCATTCATTTAATAAATTACTTGAAAGAAACCGTGTAAGTGTTTTTATTTACTGATTTTTTTTGTTTGTTTTTTTAGCTGCACAACCAACTCCAGCAGTGTGCCCCATACTGTACATTTCAAATAAGTGATCGAGTGGGCCAATAATGAGAAAGAATGTTCTACTTACTTGACTGTTCTTGTCTGTGGTCATGTGGACCCCCTGCAGCTGACCACACGATCCAGCAACATGAAAACATTATCTTCCGCATGATGGTGAAGGATAGAGATGGCCTTATGTGTTAGAAAACTTCCCCTGTTGTACAATAAAAGCCACAAATGGATGGAAAATGGCTATATCCACCAGCTGAAATGGCAGAGGCTGTGAAGCCAGCAATTTTACCAAGCTGGTATTGAGATGATGGGTATGATGTCAGCTAGAGGTGTACTTTTTTTCTTTTGTTCTAGTGGCTGGGACATAAAAACCTGCCTGCTCAAAGCTAAAGCTGGAGATGGCAGGGCATTGATGGCTGAATCAGAGAATGGTTGTAGCCTATACTTGCCCCCACCCTTCATGTACTGATACTGAGCCAACCCAAGAAGTGCTGTAAGGAAAACCTCTGACACTCCTTGAAATACTTTTATCCCTATCATTTGAGGCTGATAATGGGTAATCTTGTATAGGAGGAGGGTGGAAATGGAGGAGATTGAAGTAGCAGAAGAGTAGAGTGGTTCTTTTACTCTCTATCACTAGTCTTTGTAAGTTTGAATTAGAACTGAGGCTGGGTTCACACTACTACACTACTTTCATCCAACTTTGCTCTGTGTTCAATGTTTCCCTATGAGAGCGTCTTGTAGCGTCCTACACAAGTCGGTCCGACTTTGAAAATGCTCCCTGTACTACTTTTGGTCCTACATTGATCCTACTTCAGGCCCATTGAATATCATTGAAGTCGGACCAAAGTAGTATCCTGTTCATGAAAGTAGGATGGATGTAGGACCAATGTAGGATAAATGTAGGACCAATGTAGCAGAGCAAAGTAGGATGAAAGTAGTGTAGTAGTGTGAACCCAGCCTAAATGTGGATACTTTACTCATCTCTCTTATCCTAGTAGAGATTGTGGTCTCCTCAGGTCAGTCAAAGGTCTTCTTCTTTGTTAGTGATTGGCAGGAAGGTGGGAGGATTATCAGGGTGGTATACCAATGAGTCCAGGGGGAAGGAAATGGGTTGGAAAGGAGGTGGAACTGAAGCAGAAGTTGGTGTTATTGGTATAGGAATATTTTATTGATAATGCTCAAGAAAAAATAATATTCATGTTAATCAATAATAAAACAAACACAGTTTCTTAGGCGCTAAGAACTGTCAATCATATGGATGTAGATGCCCGAGAAGATGTGGAATTGACTAAAACCCAGTGCAGATGACAACCACTGGAAAATGGATAACAAGGAGCAACAGACAACAGAGCTGCACTCTGTGGGGCAGATCCACATACATCTGCGCCGGGCGCAGCGTATCTAAGATACGCTATGCCGCTGTAACGTACTTTTGTTTGGTTTGAGTCCTCAACGAATTTGCGCCGTAAGTTACGGCGGCGTAGTGTATCTCTTGCGGCGTAAGGGCGCGGAATTCAAATGGATGTAATTGGGGCGTGTATTATGTTAATACGTCGTGACCCGACGTAAACAATGTTTTTTTTAACTGCGCATGCGCCGTCCCTGGGGGTATCCCAGTGCGCATGCTCGAAATTTAACCGGAACAAGCCAATGCTTACGACGGTGACGTCATTCTATGCAAATTCCTATTCGCGAACGACTTACGCAAATGACGTAAAAAATTCAAAATTGTACGCGAGAACGACGGCCATACTTAACATTGAGTACACCTCTTAATAGCAGCTTTAACTATACGCCGGAAAAAGCCTAACGCAAACGACGAAAAAAATGCGCCGGGCCGGCGTACGTTCGTGGATCGCCGTAAATAGCTAATTTGCATACTCAACGCTGATTTTGACGGAAACGCCCCCTAGCGGCCGCCGAAAAATTGCATCTAAGATCCGAAGGCGTATGAAGACGTACGCCTGTCGGATCTAGCCGAGATGCCGTTGTATCTTGTTTTGAGGATTCAAAACAAAGATACGACGCGGGAATTTTGAAATTACGCCGGCGTATCTATTTCTTTGTGGATCTGCCCCTATGGGTATAAGTCATAAATACTTATAAACCAAGTAAAAGTCAGTTTATTGCACTTGAGAAAGGTGAACAACAACTTTAATACTAGTATCTATAATGCCTATTTGCTCCTATGACTGTTTTTAGCAACCTCCGCAAGTTTTTATACATGACAGTTGTTGTTCACCTTTCTCAAGAGCAATAAACTAACTTTTTACTTATTCAATGGTTTATAAGTATTTATGACTTTTACCCATAGAGCGCTGCTCTGATGTTAATCAATAATAAAGATCTACTGTATCTTCTAAGGTGGTTGTCAGATAAAAAGAAACAAAATCTGCATTTAAAAAATAATATATTGTATATAGAGAGTAAAAAAGCAACTGTTGAATAATACGACTAAGCACAAATAAAAGCAGAAAACATTCCGATACAGCCACCAATGGTCACCAATCCTTCGAGTCACTTGTCAAAGTTGGTGGCCCTGTAATTTTTACCAGTTTGAGTTTCTTTACATACTGTGTGCTTTGTTCTCATACAATTTCCAGGCTGACAATCTGGGGAGATGTTTCAATTCCTATCATTGTAGTAAGTTGGTTCCATTTCCATCTCCATCTGATCTCTTCTCCTCGTCCTCCTCTCACTCCGATTCTTCTCATTCTTCATCTTCCTCAGGTCATTGATAGTGTTGAGCAGAATATGCCATATTCGATTTCGCGATATATCTCGAATATATATTCGAATATTCGAGATATATTCGCTAAATTCGAATATTCGTGATATTTTATCGAAATTAAATGATTGCGATTTTTCGCTATTGCGAATGCGAAAATAATTGCGATTTTTTGATAACTGCGGTAGGAGCACTCTGATTGGCTCAGAATATTCGTGATATTCTATCGAAATATCGCAACATGCGAATGCGATATTTATTGCGCAATTTCGAGAAATGCTGGAGGAGCGCTCTGATTGGCTCAGAATATTCGTGATATTCTATCGAAATATCGCAACATGCGAATGCGATATTTATTGCGCAATTTCGACAAATGCTGTAGGAGCACTCTGATTGGCTCAGAATATTCGTGATATTTTACAATACAAAATAATTGCGAATATTCGGCAAATGCGGAAGGAGCACTCTGATTGGCTCAGAATATTCTTGATATTTTACAATACAAAATAATTGCGAATATTCGGCAAATGCAGAAGGAGCACTCTGATTGGCTCAGAATATTCTTGATATTTTACAATACAAAATAATTGCGAATATTCGGCAAATGCGGAAGGAGCACTCTGATTGGCTCAGAATATTCGTGATATTTTACAATACAAAATAAAAAGTGTTTTGCATTGGTGGTGATTCTTTACTCTATCCATCTGTCACAGCCATTTGTCAATCAAACACCTTGAAGATTGAACACGTTCATGCTGCATGCTTTGGACTTTTTTTCACTTCACATATCAAAGACATTTTTATGAAAGATTATTTTTCTATTATTGGGACTATATTTCTTTATATATTTGTTTCACTGTGTATTTCACAAGTTATTTGCGCTTGCTTATTTTATAATTTGCCCACATGTCTTGTCACTAGACATATTTTTTATTCTTGTAGAGCGACTCCATTTTCTGTCTTGTATTAATTTATGTTGTATAACATTTTTGAGTTGCTGCTGTATTCTCCCCTTTTTTAAGGTATGCGCAATTTTTTCCTTCTTACAAAAAATAATAATATCAAACATACAAATATTCATAACATACACATACACAAAGCCCCCCCCTTTTGCATCAGAGACAATCAGAGTTCTCCTACCACAGTTATCGAAAATTCGCAATCATTTTCGCATTCGCAATAGCGAAAAATCGCAATTTTTTTTTTTTTCAATTTGGCAACATAAAAGGATCGCCTCAGCTTAGCTACTTGGCCCAGGGTCTCTAATCATACCAGCAATGCTTTTAGACGTCGATAGGATGTGATCTGTTTTAAAAATCAAATTGAAAAAATGCGAATATTCGGAATTGCGAATATTCACCGCGAAATTCGAAATATAGCGCGATTTCTCGAATATGCTATATTCGAGTCGAATATTCGCAATGCGAATATTCGTGAGCAACACTAGTCATTGATTATAAAGATGAGGAGAGCAGTGTAGAGGACAAAGACCGCCCCGGATGACAGGAGGTGACCCAACAAAGACCGGATTTTTCCTAAATGGAGATAATGGGGTACAATGAGAGAGTTGTACATAATAGTAAATATTATATATGAAATCCAGTCAGATCTTCAGTACAGCAGTGTCAGTATAACAGGACAGAACACAATATTACAGGGCTGCACCATCTTTAATGCATCTTTTAGGGTGTGCCCCCCAAATCTTTGTTAGTATAACAGGACAGTCACACTGGTAACAGGGCAGAGATTCTGGTTGTCTTGGTAACTTAATAACTTATACAGTAAACATTGAGGATAGAAGAAGGTCAGATTATCATCACACAATGACAGTGAGCCGAGTGAGGACATGACTATGTGAGAGGGTCACCAGCCATTGTTCTATGTTTAACCAGTTGGCTGCGAGTAGCTGCATATTTACATGCAATAGCACAAGCAGCTCTGAGCTGAGAACGTGTGCCGTGCGTGCTTCCGGTACAGTAACTGGCGGCCACGGAAAGTTCCCAATCGCTCCTTGCAATCGGGACTCTTCCGATCATGTGGCTGCCGTGAGTCACATGGCAGTGGTCACATGGCCAAAAGCTCTGCCCCGGCCTCCCAGAGTAGCAAACCCCTTAAAGGGCTGGTGGTAGCTGGTGCCAAGGGGTTAAACCTTATAAGCAGGGTCCCATATATGTTATGGTGGGTTATATTTTAGTGAGTTTGCTGATACCATGGTATGTTCTTTCCTTTAGTTTTCTATGTAAGGTGTTTTTGACTATGTGGCTGTGTGTTAATTGTATAGAATTATTTTTAGATAAGTGATATGTTTTAGTTCTAGATTCTCAGTGGCAGTCTGTCCAGCTGTTTTTTTCATATCTATTTTGGATTACACAATTTTGTAGATTCCGGAGACTCCAGAGTGAAAAATCATAATTGGCCAGCCCCTTTATTGTCAGTTATGTAAGATAAAGATGAATAGAATGCCCAGCCATGTAAACACTGGACACCATGGGAGGGTGCCTTGTCAGCAGGGACTACCCTAGCAAAGCTCCTTGTCAACATGTTAATGAGGACAACAGTCTTTTCCCACAACCCTGCCTTAGTGGTTGTGGAGGTCTGTAGGCCGGAGGCTTATTCACATTTAGACGCCCCCAATAAAATTGAGGGGGCACCCAGATAACACCCTTCCTCTTTGTGAATAAGTAAGGGGTATGTGATACAGTATGTCATGATCACTTAAGTGATCCTGCTCCCTATTCCAGCAGCTGGGTGTTGGCTGTTGCATCCTCCCTGTCTGTGTTCACCTGTTAGGTGATTGATCTGCTCAGTCACCTAATATAAGCAAACTGAACACTCTATCCCTTGCTTGTGATAGAGACAGATCTACCCGTATTGTTCTAGCCCAAGCCCCGGTTAGTCTGCCTTGTTTGTTGTTGGAACCCCTGTGTTTGACTCGGATTGGACTGGATTATCCCCTGAATGCAGCCTGCCCTTCTACCTGGAACAGATAATGGATTATCCCCTGAACTCAGTCTGCCTCTACCTGGACTGTCTTGACTTTGAACCATGCTGTCTGCTAATTGCATGTAACCTGTTGTTTGCTCTGTTTGCATCTGCCTGCCTGGGCTGGCCAAGCACTATAGCATTGTGTTTAAATCCTGGGGGTAACCAAGTACCGGTAGGCCTGCTTGCCTTAAGGGAAAGGGGGCTGCTATAGGTGAAGTGCACAGTAGCCAGCTATCGTGTCTGAACACCTGCGTTGAAGTAGATGTGTCATTTGTGACACCCTACTCATTATCAAACACATTGTAGTGTGTACTGACCGCTCTGGTGGATAGCAGCTAATGTATACAAAGGGGCGGGTGTTCTGGGTGATATAATTTACCATATATGGAAATTTCCATATTTGGTCAATGACATCATAAGATCTCAGTTATTCCTGCCCAGCCCAGGGGATCTGGCAGATTTCTATTCTATAATGGGTCAAATAAGAGTTAATAGATTGTACTCAGCAGGGATAGGGCACACGTCACCTGGACAAGCGTCTTGTGTCTGATTGGTGGATCTCTCACTGATGACGTTCTTTGCTGAACAGCTGATATTCCAGGAATCGGGTGGTGACACAGGAGGCACAGTGACACGGACTGTCTGCTCTGATCCGGTGACATCATATACCTCCAATTCTCCAATCACAGTCAGGTAGATGGAGGGGTCAGTCCCCTTCTCCACACTGCAGGAGATCTCAGCGATGCCATTCTGGAGACACTTCACATCCAGCACTGGATCTGAAACCGGAACTGAGAGACACAGAGATGAGAGATCTGTAACATGGCACTATAATGAAATATGATCTCCATAATACCCCATCCACCCCAATCCATTACAGTCATAAAAAGTCACCGAAATCCTGAAATATCTTCACTGCAGAAACTTTTACTGCAAGATCCTACAGGGGCCAATTGTGTGATCCGGATGCCTAGGCTTTGGTTGATCTCTACTGGAGGGGACCACCAGCCAATACAAATCTACTCCTTCTGGCTCCCCCTCCCTGATACACCTGAGCCTGCATCCACAGTGATTGGACGGTATGTCCAAGAAGAAATACCTCAGCCTTCACAAGCCGCACTGCCTCACCGACTATTTCACATAGGTGGCCATGCAATCATCCAAAGATGGCACCGGCGCGGTGCCTTGTTATTTCTCATAGGACGCAGGGGTCATGCAGGGACCTGCAGACAAATCTGAGCCCATGGAAAGTCTAACATCAGAGCCTGCCTCTCCCCAGCAATCACCTTTAGATAGAGGTAAGCTGGCTGCACTTCCCCCCTGCTAAGGAACCTCTGCTTAAGAAGCAGCACTGGGATGTCCAGACATACACAAACCCTGAGGAAAATCACTCAGACTCCTAGCAGCCCTCCCTGCCAGTGATCAGCCAGCATCTGAGCACACACTAAAGCTCATGCTACTCTCTCTGCAAAGAGACTTTCATAATGGACTGCGCTCATCTATTTCTACCTTACACAATATAATTGATCGGGTAGAGGAATGCACGATTGACCTAGGAAAAGTGGTGACAAAACATACCTCAGTTTATAATGAAATGGCGGACGCCTATGACCATCACACTGAAGAAATCCGATTCCTCCAAGTGAAAATGGCTGATTTAGAGGATCGCTCCAGCAGTAATATTATCAAATTTGGGGGCATACCAGAAGCCGTTAAACCTCCAGAACTAATTACTTGCCTACATCAGCTATTCCTCCTGCTCCTCCCTCAGCTAAGTCAAGCTGACATGAGCATTGACCGCGCACACAGAATCGCCAAACCCAACAATCTGTCTGCATCCATCCCACGAGACGTACTGTCGCGCATTAATTTTTTCCAATTAAGGAACGTATAACAGCCTGTTCCATCTCCTCATTACCTGAGCCCTACTCCTCAGTCTCCTTGTATATGGATATCTCTGCTGCTACAGCTCAAAAGCGCAAAGAATTCACACAAGTCACCGCAGTCCTTCAAAACCATAATGTCCAATACCAATGGGGCTTTCCGGCTAAACTGATAGTGACTTTCCAGAATCAATCTTTCACTTTCTTCACGCTCAAGGAAGGCATCAAACGGATGTTAAATTGGGGCCTGCTTAACCCTCCCCCACCTGACTCACTGATGCAGTGACCACCTGCACGCCCCCGGATAAATGGCGCACTACATCTTCTTCAGACCATCGGTAACTCCTGCTACTTCACATACCTGTCAATTGCAGGATGTCTCATGTTAAATCCAACATATTACAATTGCAATTTTCTCCCATTTTTCTGACTCAACAAATGAGGTGACTCAACGAGCTGACTCAACAAAAGAGGTGCTAAGCAAAATCTTACCATTTTTCTTAAAAAAAACAATATATGTATGACCTTGTTATCTTCCGTAATGCCAAATGATTGCTGAACAATGAACAAACACGTTTATAGCAGAACTTCAAAAATTGCTAGGCTCCATAGATGAACAGGTGTGAGGGGGAGGGGTTACATTGCTGGAAAATGACAGCTCCTGGCTGCATAATTCAGTTTGTAAACAGATGACCGGGGATCCCTTCACCTATACCAGACCCTTATCCTAGGAGAGAATCGGGTAGAGGTGTTAATGAAGGAACAATCACACATAAGAAAGGTGTGAGGGTCCTCCTCAAAGTACATTGATTTCATGGTATGGATGTCAAGCAGGAGCCTACACAAATTCATAAAATAAAAATTGCATGAGGTCCAGCAGAGTGCCTACAATACCCTTATCAGAGAAGGCAGCCTGCCAGGTCAGGATAGGAAGAAGAAAGAGTGTGGCTCCTCCCTCTTGAACCATACCATATGCCCTCAGTATGGGGAGGGTACCCTGCCATGGGGTTACCCTTGATGAGGACAAGGGCCTCTTACTCACAACACTTGAGCAGTGGTTTTGGGGGTCCACTTAAATCTCTTTATTATAAGAAAAAATGAAATGATCCCAAAAACGGTCCTCCTCTATATGAATGAGAACCTCTGGTTAATTCTTATAATTTTTTTAATTATGGAAATTGCAAATCACTTTTGACATTTACTTTATTTAAATAAATCAGTAAGGTCAAAAAAATTATGACAAAATCCCCTCTGAAGACTGCTCACCACAAATGACAGCTCCCTGTCCCCACCAGGGAATTTGCTAGGAGAGTATAGTATAATTGTAGTTTGTTTGTCTTTACCTTGATCAATATTGGTTTTGCCAATGCTGTAAAAATATATCTTCATAATTAGGGTTGAGCGAACCCGAACTATAAAGTTCGGGTTCGGTACGGACTTTGGGTTTTTTCCGAACCCGGCCCCCGAACCCGAATAATTGGAAAAAGTCTGGGTTCGGGTTCGGAGTTCAGGTATGTTTTGGCGCGCTGCACGGCAGCCAATCGCCATTCGTTTTACTACTGTGACTGGGAACTGATCACAGCCATGCCTACTTATGGCATGGCTGTGATTGGCCAGTGCAGCATGTGACCCATCATGTGACTAGCCTCTATATTAGATAGAGGCACACAGCACAGATCGTCACTCTGCTTCACTTATGATAGGGAAAGGCTGCTGAATCTGCTGCTTAGGGACAGTGTTAGGTGTATCTGGCTCGTTGTCACTGTGCTTCACTTATGTGAGGGAAAGGCTGCTGAATCTGCTGCTTAGGGACAGTGTTAGGTGTATCCTGCTCCACAAATCTCAACAAGCACTCTTTATTCCTGTGACATCTGCTGTGCTTCATATAGTTTAGGAATTTTGTTCAGCTATAGGGGCAGTCAGCAATCTATAGGTGACTCTGAATATTTCAACAGCACTGCACCTGCCACCACCTGTGCACCTGTGATATACTGTGTTTTTCTGTCAAGTACATAGTTCAGGGACAGGTTCCTGAAATTTTCCTATAGGGGCAGTCAGCAATCTATAGGTGACTCTGAATATTTCAACAGCACTGCACCTCTGATATACTGTGTTTTTCTGTCAAGTACATAGTTCAGGGACAGGTTCCTGAAATTTTCCTATAGGGGCAGTCAGCAATCTATAGGTGACTCTGAATATTTCAACAGCACTGCACCTGTCCCCTGTGATAAATTGTTTAGGGCTGGGTTCCTGCTTCTTGCTATAGGTGGAGAAATATATAGGTGAATCTCTGCCCATTTCACCAGCACTCCACCTGTCCCCTGTGATATACTGTCTGTGTAGTACGTTGTTTAGGGCTGGCTTCCTGCTTATTGCTATAGGTAGAGAAATATATAGGTGAGTCGCTGCCTATTTCACCAGCTTACACTATTTTTGTATTTAAAATTTCTCAAAATTAGGGCAAGACCCTAAATTTGAGAAATATATAGGTAAATCTCTGCCCATTTCACCAGCACTCTACCTGTCCCCTGTGATATACTGTCTGTGCAGTACATTGTTTAGGGGGGTTGAATAATTTTGAACAAAACTGTATGGACCTCGTCCTCCAAGGTTTTTTATGTTATTTTAAGTTATTTCCCTATCCACATTTATTTCCAGAGTACTTGCCATGCTCTTCCCGACATTTTGCTGCCATTTGCAGCCCTCCAGCCCTTTCCCTTAGTTTTTTAGAGACATTTTTGTAGTCAAAAGTCTGGGTCCCCATTGACTTCAATGGGGTTCGGGTCAAAGTCCGGGTTTGGGTTCGGTCCCGAACCCGAACATCCAGGTGTCCGCTCAACTCTATTCATAATAAATTCTCCTCTGCTGTTGTCTTCCTTATTAGCCATTGGGGAGATTTCCCCTAATTTCCTATCATGGTGACCACACAGGAAGTGGAAGAAAATCTTCTCAATATGGATCAAGACAGCAATAAAAAGCTGCCAGAAGTTCTAACTCTTATCTCTGGTATAATATTTTATAAAAAGTCTCAGCTGGAATTGGGCTTCATCTACAAATGGCCTGGTAGATTATTTGGGGGAAAATAGAACGTATCACAATTACAAATTGTCAAATTTAGAAGCAGCTCATCCGGGGTCCTCCTCACATGATGTACTTGTATGACCTCTTTTTCTGAATGTTGGGTCTCTGTTCAAGTTTTTTTTATCTCTGTCCCTCTGCATAAAAACTGTATTTTATATTAGGACTTGTTCTGTGGTGTGGTCAGTGGTGAAGGGTTGTTGCCGGTGTCCAGGGTTCCCTCCTAGGCAGGGGTGACGCAAGTCCAAAACCACCCAAGCTATCCTGCCTGAAAGCTATCAAAGCTGAGAGCAAATCATAGGTGTTGGAGGCATTCCCCACCCTGCAACTGAACGTATGCAATGGGCATGCTGTGGGGCGGGGAATACCTCCACTGCCCATTATTGGCTGTCAGCTTGGACAGCTTCTCTGTGCAGGGCCATCTTAATGGCATCATGGGCCCCTGGGCAAAGTAATGCGCTGGTACCCCACCAGTTTGCCCAAATTTACACACCTACTTTCAGGAAACAAAGTATAAATAGTTGATAGAATTAAACTATATTCATTAGTATTTTCAATAAAATCAATTTTACAAAAGGAAAATATTCCATAAATCAAAGACTAGTCAACACAAAGGGCACAGTACAGGGGGAATGCTGAAGGGCACAACACTGGGATCAGGAGGGCACGGTATAGGTTCCGGGACGCTTCCCAGGACACGACTATATTGGGACAGTTTAGTAAAAAGCATGACTGTCCCAGCAAACCTGGGCCAGTTGGCAAATATGATGTAATGAAAGATTATTGTGGGGCCCCCCATGTTCCTGTGCCCAGGAGTGCCCATGCATTAAGTTGTCTCTGTGCCCTCTAAGAATTTTTCACTCAGGCCCCATCCATGATACACCTCTGGGTGTGATCTATATGGGAAGGTAAAAGGCTCTGATGGAAGCTGATCACTCTGTTATGTTATGTATTTCCTGGATTGTAATCTTTGTGTCTGGAATAATTTATCTCTCAGTAAAATCTTTAGTAGTAAATTCATCCTGGAGACATTTCTCTCACTCACCTGGACAGGAGATGTTGATGGATCTACTTAGATGATTGATCCGATTGGTGACATCACAGCGGAGGGTTCCGGAGACCGGAGGAGGAAGAGTTACCGGGCTGTGTGAGGAGACGGATCTCCCATCCAAACTCCAGGAATAACGCGGATCTGATCCTTTCACCGAACATTCGGCCACTGCGCTGCCATCCGGGAGACAGGAGGAGGTCACAGTGATGTCAGAGAGGGGGACTGGGGGAGGGGAAATCACATTATGAGAAGTTTAGAGAAGCAGAAAAAAAGAAAATCAGAAATGTATACAGAGCTGCCAACTGTCCCTGATATGGAGGGACAGTCCCTGATATGGAGGGACTGTCCCTGATATGGAGGGACTGTCCCTGATATGGAGGGACTGTCCCTGATATGGAGGGACTGTCCCTGATATGGAACAAAGTCCCTCTGTCCCTCTTTCCTCCTAATTTGTCCCTTATTTTGGTCTGATCTATATAATATATAAACCTTTCATCCAAATTCTAAATTGCTACATTTGTAAATTCCAGAAGCCGATATAAAGGAATATTAGTGGTAAACAAAAGCCCTTGTGGATTTAACTAATCATCTTTTTGTAGAATTCTCCTTTAAGGGGGTGTGTCAGGGGGTGTGTCCTATGGCCAAATACTTTTGCTAATAGGTGTCCCTCATTCCCATCTCAAAAAGTTGGGAGGTGTGAGTATATATGTACTGTGTATATGTATAAATAACAATCACTAGAACTTAAATCCAAAAGGGATAAATTTGGGGGATAAAACAAGTTCATGGAATTGACTCCATCATGTCTCCTTCACTGTGCCTCTTCCACCATGTTCCTCCACCGTGTCTCCTCCAACATTGCTCCTCAACTGTGTCTCCTCCACTGTGTCCTTTCATTTCAGATGTCAGGAACTTGTTGCCAGCCATCAGGCTAAAGCCTCGTAGACACGATCGCATTATCATCGGACAAAGAGTAGGACCTTTGCCTGAAGGGCATTAGGCCTAAACTTGTCTTGCATACAAACGGCAAAGAATTGTCGGCCAACAAACACAAAACGACGCGTCTTTTAGGCTCTTTAGCGCCACCCTTTGGGCAACTTCTGCTAATGTGGTGTTATGGTGAGCATTGCTTCCGAGCATGCGTGTTTGTGCTTTGGATTTTTTTCTGATGCATTTCTGTACACACACACAGATTTTCCGACAGAATTGTGTGATGACAGGCTGTCCGATCGTGTGTACACAAGTCCATCTGAAAAAAATCCAAAGTAAAAAAAAGGAATGCGCTGAAGCAATGCTAACCACAACACAACATTAGCAGAAGTTACCCAAAGGGTAGCGGTAAAAATCTGAAAACCACGTATTCTTTGCCGTTTGTATGTGTAATCGGCGCTTCTGTCGCCGTATTGCGTTCCACTCTGGAACGCATACGCCGACCACGCAATGACGTATTTCGCCCAGCGCCGCGTGCGTTTCAGCCGGGAATGCGGAAGTGCCAAACGTAATCAACAATCTTTTTGGCACACATGCCTCTCTGCTATAAACAGAACAGCGTGCAGTATACACGCTGTTCTATAATTGTCAGCCGTAGCCGGCCACGCTACAAAACTACTGGTACCATCTATCCCTGAGCTGGAAACCATGCCACGCCGGATCCCTGCCACAATCAACATAATCCCCTAGCTGGATCCACGCTGCCATGCATACTGCCATTGCTGGGGACACCCTAAGATATCTTCCTCCAGGAGACCCTGCACTACAGAATCCCATTGCTGCTACGATACTCTGCTTATTGGACAACACTCATCCTCTGCAAATGGATAAGTAGTATCACTATGTTACTTATACTGCTCTAGAATTACTCGCTTCACATATAGCCTTTACAAAGTACTGTATTTAAATCTGGCTTATCTAATGCTATCCTGCTGCTTGGGATTACTTTGTGTGCCTTCAGCTGACCGCTGTGGAATGTCTTAAAGGGGCACACACTCTCTAATCAATTAAGTTAAAGTCGCCTATCTTAAGTACATTGCTAATTACATCCAGTATTTTCATATGCTACGTGCTTGACATTGGTTGTTACTTGTATACGGGCTTCCGCCCTAAAATACTGAACATGTTCGTTATACTTTTTTTTGGCTAAGGATAGAAGGTGTGTTATACCTCCTCCCTTAGTAGCTCAATGCATTCCTGTATGTGAGTGATATGATGTAGAGAACCCCCAAACTCTTATTCTCTGATTAGAGTGACGCCTGGGGTCCAATACTGATAATCACTCGACATACAGACGTGCAGTGAAATCTTTCCTTATCCACAGTTTTGGTTCACTCTCGTTCACCGTAGTTTGTGACAGTATGCAAGAAAAGTTCATGGCCAACGCCCTTCGAAAAAAAGTCCTACGCTTTGTCCGATGGAAATCCGATCATGTGTATGAGGCTTAAGACTAGGCAAATCTCACCTGAGACAGTCCTGGCCTGGGAAGTGATGGTGATTGGCAAGCTAGTCACTGTTCACCTTTAAAACACCTGTGTGAAAACACCGCCAGTGCTCATGATAGCTAGGGATGAGCTTTATGTTCGGGTTGAACATGAGTTTGACTCAAACATTGGCTGTTCACCGAACAATTTGGGGTGTTTGCAGCAAATTCTAAAAGCCACAGAACACCCTTTAAAAGTCTAAGGGAGAATTTAAAAGTGCTAATTTTAAAGGTTAATATGCAAGTTATTGTCATAAAAAGTGTTTGGGGACCCGGGTCCTGCCCCAGGGGACATGTATCAATGCGAAAAAAAGTTTTAAAAATGCCCATTTTTTCAGGAGCAGTGATTTTAATAATGCTTAAAGTGAAACAATAAAAGTGAAACATTCCTTTAAATTTCGTACCTGGGGGTATGTATAGTATGCCTGTAAAGTAGCGCATGTTTCCCGTGTTTAGTACTGTCCCTGCACAAAATGACATTTCTAAAAGGAAAAAAAGTAATTTAAAACTACTCGCGGCTATTAATGAATTGTCAGGTGCCTGCAATACAGAGAAAAGTAATTGAAAAAAACAACATGGGTTCCCTCCCAGTCCATTACCAGGCCCTTTGGGTCTGGTATGAATATTAAGGAGAACCCCAAACCATTTTTTTTTAATGCACTGGGGTCCCCCAAATTTTAAACCAGGCCCTTCAGGGCTAGTATGGATATTAAGGGGAACCCTGCGCTATTTAATAAAAATGCCATAGGAGCCCCCCTCAAAATCCATACCAGACCCTTCAGTATTGTGTGGGGTTCGCCCCAAAAATCCATAACAGACCCTTATCCGAGCATGCAACCTGGCAGGCCACAGGAAAAGAGGTGGACGAGAGAGCGCCCCCCCCCTCCTGAACCATACCAGGTCACATGCCCTCAACATGGGGAGGATGTACCCATGTTGATGGGGACAATGACCTCATCCCCACAGCCCTTGCCCGTGGTTTTAGGGGTCTGCAGGCAGGGGGCTTATTGGATGCCCCCTTTAACAAGGGGGACCTCCAGATCCCGGCCCCCCATGTGAATTGGTAAGGGGTACCCCTACCATTTCATAAAAATAGTGTAAAAATGTTAAAAACCACAGGAGACAGCTTGGGACAAGCCCTTAATTAAAAAAAAAAAAGAAAAAAAAAAAAAGATTCCAGCGATGTAATCCATTTTGGATCCCCAGCGATGTAATCCATTCTCGATCTCCAGCGATGTAATCCATTCTGGATCTCCAGCGATGTAATCCATTCTCGATCTCCGGCGATGTAATCCATTCTCGATCTCCAGCGATGTAATCCATTCTCGATCTCCAGTGATGTAATCCATTCTGGATCTCCAGCGATGTAATCCATTCTCGATCCCCAGCGATGTAATCCATTCTCGATCCCCAGCGATGTAATCCATTCTCGATCTCCAGCGATGTAATCCATTCGGGATCTCCAGCGATGTAATCTATTCTCGATCTCCGGCGATGTAATCCATTCTCGATCTCCAGTGATGTAATCTATTCTCGATCTCCAGCAATGTAATCCATTCTCGATCTCCAGCGATGTAATCCATTCTCGATCTCCAGCGATGTAATCCATTCTGGATCTCCAGCGATGTAATCCATTCTCGATCCCCAGCGATGTAATCCATTCTCGATCTCCAGCGATGTAATCCATTCTGGATCTCCAGCGATGTAATCTATTCTCGATCCCCAGTGATGTAATCCATTCTCGATCTCCAGCGATGTAATCCATTCTCGATCTCCAGGGATGCAATCCATTCTCGATCCCCAGCGATGTAATCCATTCTCGATCTCCAGAGATGTAATCCATTCTCGATCTCCAGAGATGTAATCGCACATGATCCTGCCTCCACAGGAGGCACCCGACGAATGATGCACTCCAGCATGACGGGGAACCTGCGTTGCATCAGAGGGGGGCGGGGTCACCCCCGGCATTTCCCCTTGCGTCGGAGGGGGCGGGGTCACCCGTACACGATGCTGGGTATCCCCCGGCGTGTCCCCTTGCGTTGGAGGGGGATGGGGTCACGTGACGGGTGGCCCCGTCCTCAGCTATATTAGAGCTGTCAGGCTGGAGCACATCTTTCGCCGGGTGCCTCCCATGGAGGCAGGATCGTGTGCGTCGTATCCTCACTGGAGATGGAGAATGGATTACATCGCTGGAATGTTTTTTTTTTCTTTTTTACTTTTTAATAAAGGACTTCTGTCTTCTGTGGTTTTTAACATTTTGACAAGTTTTTATTGTGAAATGGTAGGGATAAAATGTACCCCTTACCAATTCACAGGGGGGGGGGCAGGATCTGGAGGTCCCCTTTGTTAAAGGGGGCTTCCAGATTACGATAAGCCCCCCACCCACAGACCCCCACAACCACGGGCAAGGGTTTTCGATGACTTTTATCTGTATAGCCGGGAGCCGACAATTCATTATAGCCGCAAGTAGTTTTAAATGACTTGTTTTCCTTTAGAAATTACACTTTGTGCAGGGACAGTTCTAAACACGGGAAACACATGCTACTTTACAGACATACTATAGACACCCCCCAGGTACGAAATTTAAGCTAATATTTCACTTTTATTGTTTCACTTTAAGCATTATTAAAATCACTGCTCCTGAAAAAACTGCCATTTTTTAAAACAATTCTTTGCATTGATACATGTCCCCTGGGGCAGGACCCGGGTCCCCAAACACTTGTTATGAATAAATGCATAATAACCTTTAAAATTATCACTTTTGATGTTTCATGTTCGTGTCCCATAGACTTTAACAGTGTTCGCGTGTTTTAACACATTTTTTGACTGTTCGCATGTTCTGCTGCGAACTGAACCGGGGGGGGGGGGGGGGGGTTGTTCGGCTCATCCCTAATTGACATGGTGATCTGTTGTTTTGGGTGGGTCTGTTGTAGCGGGGGAGGTTTATTGTTGCTAATGGGGGTCTTATGATGCTGGGAGGGAGAGGTGTATTGTTGCTGGCTGCTGGGAGATCAGTTGTTGCTGGTGGAGGTCTATTGTTACTGGGAGGTATTTTGTTTGTGAGGGGGGTCTGTTGTTGCTGGGAGGGATCTACTGTTGAAGGGGAAAGGTCTACTGTTGCTGGCTGCTGGGAGATCAGTTGTTTCTGGAGAAGGTTTATTGTTGCAGAGGTGAATATATTGTTACTGGGGAGCCTATTGTTGTTAGGAGGGGTCTTTTATTGCTGGGGGGGTTTATTGTTGATGGGATACAAATTATAATTCATACAAATTACATGGCATCCCAAAATGAATGGTTCTGTATGCTCTAAAATGGGAGTTCTGGGAGGTGGGTAGGGGTGGAACCAAGGGGCGGTGCATGGAGATAAATAGGGGGTGGAGACAAACATGCCCCTCCCCCATCCTTACCTATAAACAGGTGTGCAGACATCTTCCTGGAGACTGGAGGAGATAGGTTGTGTCTGTGTGCACCCCTCCCCCAAACACTAAATCCCCTCCCCCACTAACATTACACCCATTTTCTTCAGTCATGTGACCCCCATCAGGGTTGTCACCCCCACATAGCTTTTTTTTACTGACAAAACATTTAGAATTTACTGAAGAAGCCCATTATATTACTGACAACCTGAAATACGACAGAAACTCCTATTAGAAACTTCTCTTTCCTAAGAGGTGACACCTGATTGGTTGCTGTTGGCAGAAGCTCCGCCCTCCATTGTCAGTGTGTGTATTGGGGATCTGTCACACCCCCATCAATGGTCACATCTACCACATGGGGACCCCGAGCAGAAGGCACAGCACAGTTCAGATCACAGCAACTTCAGGAGGGCTGA
Organism: Rana temporaria; assembly: GCF_905171775.1. Lineage (NCBI taxonomy): Eukaryota > Metazoa > Chordata > Amphibia > Anura > Ranidae > Rana > Rana temporaria. The sequence goes on along the minus strand of NW_024404414.1, from coordinate 712,413 downwards.
GCACTGCAGATCTGAATCCACAGGGAATGGTGCGGATGGGGCAGTAATCAGAGGACATTGTACATACGTCTCTCCCAGATCTTCTCCTATATAATGTATGGATATAAAGACACGGAGCGGGGAGGACACTGCTAGGACTGGAGGTGGGGGTTGGGAGGACTTACCTAATACATGGACGGTGTAATAATCTTCCTGTATACGGTGTCCTGCAGAGTTCTCTATATCCACCCTGTATCTCCCGTCATTCTCCGGAGTCACATTGGATATGATGAGACTTCCATTCTCTGATATCTTCATATTGGGGAAGAGTGCGTTCGCATATTTATCCAATGTACATCCCGTGTGTCTAAATATTCCGGTGAGATAATATCTGGGTGGGTCTGTAAATCGCCATACAATCTCGTCACATCCCTCTGTATCTGGATGGGTGAGGGTGAGACGACGTCTGATGGGGAAGAGAAGATCAGATCCCGGCCGGGTGAGTATTTCCTGAACACTCGGGACATTTCCTGTACAGACAGAATACAGATCCCAGTCAGGTCACAGTGTACTCCCCTCCCCCCTCATATAACACACATTGATGAAGAACCATCTGGAATCCCATGAGACTAATCAATAAAAAAAATCCAACATCTGGATCAGTGGGAGGGGCTTGTTGTCTAGAACCCAGGAGCTGCGATGGGCACCAGGCCCCACCCCCTATGCTTCCTTGTCCGTCCTCTAGGCATTGGGGATTGGGCGGGCTGGCGTTCTCATGCGCATCAGCGGCACACATGAGGCCGCACGTGTGACGTCATTCTTCTGTGTGCTTTCCACCATCTTGGCTGATTCATGTGTGGGGGGAAGGTTTTTGGCGCCAATTCCTTGGCGGCGGACGCCTCCCACTATTTATAATGCCGGCGTGACGCTGGGAGAGGCCCGGGGGGGGGGGGGAGACATGTGAGGAACAAAAAATAGATTTGTTTTGATTTGTTATTTACATAAATTTGTTTTTGTTAAATTCATTTAATCCGTTTTCAGAATTTGCTTTGTTCGTTTTCAAATCAATTTGAATTCGGATCGATTTAAAACGTTTTCTCATGAATTTCATATTGTTTTCAAATTCTAAATTGTTTCCAAATTTCCAAAGAGAATAAAATAGCATAGAAAATAACGGAATAGAATAGAAAAAAATTAATAAAATAGAAAATAAAATAATTGAATATAATAGAGTAAAACAGAATAAAATAGGATAGAAAATAAAAGCACAGAATGGAATAGAATAAAAAATAGAATTAAATAGAAAGATTATAGTCTTCTTTTGAAATTCGAAGAGAATAAAAAAGAAAATAAGAAAAAAAAAAAAACAATAGCATAGAATAAAATAGAAAAGACATAACATAACCATTTTTCAAAATTCAAATAGAATTAATTTGAATTTGAATAGAATAGAAAAGAATAGAGTAGAGTATAGTAGAATAGAACATAACACAATAGTATAGAAAAATAACATAATAGAATAGAATGAATATAACCATCTTCCTATTCTAATCTATTATTTTCTATTTACATTTTGGGAAATGATTATATTCTTTCGATTTTTATTGTTTTTTTTATTGTATTCTTTTTCTATTTGTTTATTATATTCTTTTCTATTCTATTCTTTTATTTTCTATTCTATTCTATTATTTTCTATTCAAATTCTATTGGAAATAAAAATTTTGGAAGATGGTTATATTCTTTCTATTCTATTCTGTTGTTGTTTTTTTCTCTACTGTTCTGTTATTTTCTATTCGAATCTATTCTTTTCTATTCAAATTCAAAATTGATTCTATTTTAATTTTGGGAAATAGTTATATTCATTCGATTCTATTGTTTTTTTTAAATGTATTTATTTTCTATTCTATTATAGTCTATAATTTTAGTATAGTATATAATTTTATCTTATAGTATATCATTTTTTTATATTCTATTTTGTTCTATTCTATTCTTCTCTTATGTATTACATTTATTCAATTTAAAATTCAAATTTCAGAAGATGCTTATATTGTGTTCTATTTGTTTCTATTATATTCTAGTCTATTCTATTATTTTATTTTCTACTCTATTGTTTTCTGTTTTACGCTATTGTATTGTATTCTTTTATTTTCTGTTATATTCTTTTCTATTCTATAATTTTTTTCTACTTTATTCCTTTATTTTCTATTCTATTTTATTATTTTTGGAAACGTGAAAACATTTTGGATTTGAAAATGATTAGATTTTTTACCTTTACAACCCCTTTAAATTCATTTAATCCGTTTTCGGAACTCGCTTTGTTCGGTCGCGGCTTCGCCTGGTAGGCCCAGTAGTCAGACTGGGGCCTGCATTTGCAGGGTGATCCTGCGCTGTCCGTCCCGCGGGAGGAAGCCACTTGATGAAGGAAGCCAGGGGAGGACCTATCCTGGAGAGGACCATGCAAGAGACTGGTATCTTGGGAGAAGGCCTGGACACTTCATCGAAGGACGCACCGTACACTGATAGGTAGATTCACAAAGAGTTAGGCCGGCTTATCTACAGATAAGCTGACCTAACTCTGAATCTAAGCCGGCCTATGTTTAAGTGTATTCTCTAACAGAGATACACTTAAACATATCTAAGATACGACGGCTTGCGCCATTCTATCTTAGATTGCAATGTTTCTCTTGGCCGCTAGATGGCGCTTCCATTGCGGCCGGCGTAGATTATTTAAATGAGGGGATACGCCGATTCACGACCGAACGCAAACGTACGCCAGGCCTACGCCGTCAAATGACGTCGTTTCCGTAAGGGATAGGCCGCCTAAAGTTAGAGCTATGCTCTAGTGGCCTAGCCAATGTTAAGTATGGCCGCCGTTCCCGCCGCAAATTTCGAAATGTTAACGTCGCTTGCGTAAGTCGTCCGGCGAATCGGGAGTTACGTCGTTTACGTCCGCGTCGAAATCAATAGGCCCGTACGGCCTACTTAGCCGCAATGCGCACTGGGAAATGTAGTCGCCCGGCGCATGCGCAGTGTAAAAAACGTCAAAAAACGTGAGGTCAAGCCTCATTTCCATACTACACGCCCCCCTCCCAGTCATTTGAATTAGGCGCCCTTACGCCCGCTCGTTTTAGGCTGCGCCGCCGAAAATTTGAAGGTAAGTGGTTTGAGAATCACTACTAGCCTAAATAATTTACGGCGGTGTAGCCTAAAAAGACTAGGCTAGGCCGTCCTAATTTTAGGCGCCCCTACGTGAATCTACCTATGAGAGTCTTGATGGTGGTCGCCTGTCAGATCTGAAATTCTACTAAAGTTGAGCTGGAGAGATCCGGGTGCTGAATCCTGTGGCAGAGGATTCTGGACTGAGAGGGCCATATTCTGAGAGAAGTTACCTCAGGATACTCCATCGTATCTCCCTTTTTTGGCCCGTGTATCTATGCGACTGATTCTTAGAATCATTTTCGCATAGATACACTTAAGATCCGCCATGTGTAAGTCACTTACACTGTCGGATCTTAAATGTAATTACGCCGGCCGCCGCTAGATGGCATTTACGTGAAGGACTCATTTGCTTATGCAAATGAGCCTGCTACGCCGATTCCCGAACGATTTCGCGTCGCGTACCCGTCGCTAACGTCGTTTGCGTAAGCGGAAACTTACTCCTGCTATATGAGGGGTAAGTTTCCGCAAGTCCCACGTAGGCCATGTTACGGATGGCGTCGGGACCGTGTCGTGTTTTTCTGTCGGATACGTCGTTTCCGTATGTCGTTCTTGAATACGACTTTACGTCAATGACGCACACGTCGGCGTCATTGACGTTTTACGCCGAGAACTGGAGCATGCGCACTGGGCTTTTTTAAGCCAGGCGCATGCGCAGTTACTTAGAATCGGGGTGCGCTTAATTTGAATAGAAGCCGCCCCCTTGGAGATACGCGTGGCTACGCCGGGGCATTTACACTCCGCCGCCCCAAACTACGGAGCAAGTGTTTGGGGAATACAGTACTTGCTCCTGTAGGTTGGGGCGGCGGAGTGTAAATGCCTTAAGCGCAGCCCGCGGACATTTAGCCAGAATATGGGCCAAAGTGTCTCCTTGTAAAGGAAAGTCTGTGGCAGAGACTGGACTTTATTCTGTGCGCCACTCCGGCTGCTAGGCCAGTGAGAGGGACCTATCCGGGGGGAGCAATACCCACTCTGGCTGGAGTGCCGATGAGAACTGTTTTCTGCAATCAGGAGTGTTTCCTATTTGTGATTATACACCTGAACCAGCATCCGCTCCTGATGAGTGGAATGAATCTGCGAAACGCGTCAAGCTTTATAGGATGTAGTCTCGATTTCTATGAAGGGTTGTAACCACCTTCTGTACAAGTCTTGACTCTAATATACGATCTAATCATACAATGCCAAAGGTTTATCATTTTATCACACTATAGACCCCGTGACACGTTATATTATGTCTTACCATACGGCCAATTGCAATGTGTATTTTCTATATTCAGGTGACAACCTTTTATGACGTGTCTTACATACAAGAAATGACCGTTATTTATGTACCCAACGCAATGTCTTTCCATTGTTTATACTAATAAATACATTCATACTTTTCCCCTAGTTGGTTATTACTTGCATCATTTAAAGTCCCGACCTCTCCCATTGCATCTCAATGAACAGGGGTGGAGGTGCACATTGTATATATATATATATATACAGTATCTCACAAATGTAAGTACACCCCTCACATTTGTGTAAATATTTTCTTCTATCTTTTCATGTGACAACACTGAAGAAATGACACTATGGCCCGGATTCACAAACATCGGCGCATATTTATGCCGGCGTAGCGTATCTAATATACGCTATGCCGACGTAGCGCAGAGAGGCAAGCACCAAATTCACAAAGCACTTGCCTCCCAAACTGTGCTGGATTCCCTCGGCGTAAGCCGTCGTAGGTGGAAGTGGGCGTGAGCCATGCTAAAGAGGCGTGACCCCATGCAAATGATGGGCCAAGCGTCATAGAAGTACTTAAAACGAACGGCGCATGCGCCGTCCCATGGACGTATCCCAGTGCGCATGCTCAGAATCACGTCGGAACTACTCCCTAAGATACGACGAATCACTGCCTACGACGTGAATGTAACCTACGCCCAGCCCTATTCACGTACAACGTAAACGACGTAAAATACGACTGCTGTGTTCCCTGGTCCATACCTTAGCATGAGTTGCGCCTCATATATGGGGAATAACTTTACTCCGGATGTACGACTTACGCAAACCGCGTATATTATGCACCGGGCGCAAGTACATTCGTGAATCGGCGTATCTCCCTCATTTACATATTTGAATAGGAAATCAATGGGAGCGCCCCTTGCGGCCAGCGTAAATATGCGCCCACGATACGCCGGCGTAGGAAAGTTATGTCGGTCGGATGAAGCCTATTTTCGGGCGTATCTTGGTTTCTGAGTCCGGCGCATAGATACGACGGCGCATATTTACACTTACGCGGCGTATCTCGAGATACATTGGCGTAAGTGCTTTGTGAATCCGGGCCTTTGTATCTACAATGTTGTGTAGTGAGTGTACAGCTTGTATAACGGTGTAAATTTGCCGTCCCCTCAAAATAACTCAACACACGGCCATTAATGTCTAAACCGCTGGCAACAAAAGTGAGTACACCCCTAAGTGAAAATGTCCAAATTGGGTTAAAGTAGCCATTTTCCCTCTCCGGTGTCATGTGACTCATTCGTGTTACAAGGCCTCAGGTGTAAATGGGGAGCAGGAGTGTTAAATTTGGTGGTTGAAGGGGTGGGGGAGGGGTCAGCCTGCCAGTGCTCAGACCATACGCTGCACACTGCATCAAATTGGTCTGCATGGCCGTCGTCCCAGAAGGATTCCAGCGTGATAACCACCCCAAACACACCTCCAAGATGACCACTGCCTTGCTAAAGAAGCTGAGGGCAAAGGTGATGGACTGGCCAAGCATGTCTCCAGACCTAAACCCTATTGATCATCTGTGGGACTCCTCAAACGGAAGGTGGAGGAGCGCAAGGTCTCTAACATCCACCAGCTCTGTGATGTCATCATGGGGGAGGGGAAGAGGACTCCAGTGACACACTGTGAAGCTCTGGTGACCTCCATGTCCAAAAGTGTTAAAAATAATGGTGGCCACACAAAATATTGACACGTTAGGCCCAATTTGGACATTTTCACTTAGGGGTGTCCTCACTTTTGTTGCCAGTGGTTTAGACATTAATGGCTGTGTGTTGAGTTATTTTCAGGGGACGGCAAATTTACACTGTTATGCCTTGTACACACGATTGGATTTTCCGTCGGGATAAACTCTGATGGATTTTTCCGACGAAATTCCGCTCAAGCTGTCTTGCATGCACACGGTCACACTAAATTCCGACCATCAAGAACGCGGTGACGTAAAAAAAAAAAAACTACGAGCCGAGAAAAATGAAGTTCAATGCTTCCGAGCATGCGTCGACTTCATTCTGAGCATGCGTGTTTGTTTCTCCGTTGGAGTTCCACACAGACGATCGGAATTTCCGATTGAATTTTTTTCATCTGAGAAAAAGAGAACATGTTCTCTTTCTAAACTCCGATGGAAGAAAGTCCGATGGGCCTCACACATGGTCAGAATATCCGATGAAAAAATTCCGTGTGACATTTTTCATCGGAAATTCCGATTGTGTGTTCAAGGCATTATACAAGCTGTACACTCACTACACAACATTGTAGATACAAAGTGTCATTTCTTCAGTGTTGTCACATGAAAAGATACAAGAAAAGATTTACACAAATGTGACTGAGGGGTGTACTTACTTTAGTGAGATACTGTATGTGTATATCCATGTGTATGTATGTGTGTGTATATATGTATGCAAGTGCTGACTAGGGATGAGCTGCAAGTTCGAGTCAAACTCATGTTCTACTCGAACATTGCCTGTTCGGCGAACAACGAACAATTTGGGGTGTTTGCGGCAAATTCGAAAAGCCGCGGAACACCCTGTTAAAGTCTATGGGAGAAATCTAAAGTGTTAATTTTAAAGGCTAATATGCAAGTTATTGTCCTAAAAAGTGTTTGGGGATCTGGGTCCTGTCCCAGGGGACATGTATCAATGCAATTATTTTTTTTTAAATTGCCGTTTTTTTCGGGAGCAGTGAATTTAATAATGCTAAAAGTGAGACAATTAAAGTGTAATATTACTTTAAATTTCGTACCTAGGGGGGGTGTAAAGTCAGCATGTGAAAAAGCGCATGTTTCCCATACATAGAACTGTCCCTGCACAAAGTGTCATTTCTGAAAGGAAAAAAGACATTTAAAGCGGGGGTTCACCCTAAAATTAACTTTTTGTCTAAACTATCTGTAGCCTTAATAAAGGCTTGTAGCGTTGTTTTTTTATTTTTTTTGTGTGTACACTTACCTGTCTTCAGCCGCACTTCCGGGTCTTCTTCCTTCCGGGGAGTGGGCGTGTCGCTCCTTTTCCCTGACGGGGAGCTCTGCATAGATGATTGACGTGCGCGTCACCGCCTTCCGAAAATATCAGATGGGGACTCGGCTCTTTACGGCGCTATACGGCGCCTGCGCCTGCCGTGTAGAGCTGACTGCGCAGGTGCCGTAAAGTGCCGAGTCCCACTCGGATATTTTCGGAAGGCGATGACGCGCACGTCAATCATCTATGCAGAGCTTAGGAACGCCTACTCCCCGGGGGAGCGAGAAAACGACAGAAAACCATAAATACAGACCGAAAAAAAAAATCCAGCATACTGTTGATGTCAGCAGTATGCTGGATATAACAGTCTAAATTTTTTTTAGGGTGAACCCCCGCTTTAAAACTGACTTTCGGCTATAATGAATTGTCGGCTCTGGCAATTCAGAGCGACTTCATTCATAAAAAAAAAAATATAGCGTGGGGGTCCCCCAAAATTCCATTACCAGGCCCTTCAGGTCTGGAATGGATATTAAGGGGAACCCCGCCGTCAATTTAAAAAAAAATGACGTGGGGTTCCCCCCAAATATCCATTCCAGACCCTTCAGGTCTGGTGTGGATTTTAAGGGGAACTCCACCCCGAATTTAAAAAAAAAATGGTGTGGAGTTCACCCAAAAATTCACACCAGACCCTTATCCGAGCACGTTAACCTGGCCGGCCGCAGAAAAGAGGGGGTGACAGAGTGCGGCCCCCCTCTCCTGAACCGTACCAGGCCACATGCCCTCAACATGGGGAGGATGTCCCCATGTTGATGGGGACAAGGGCCTCATCCCCACAACCCTTGCCCGGTGGTTGTGGGGGTCTGCGGGCGGGGGACTTATCAGAATCTGGAAGACCCCTTTAACAAAGGGGACCCCCAGATCCTGGCCCCCCCTATGTGAATTGGTAATGGGGTACATTGTACCCCTACCATTTCACGAAGGAAGTGTAAATAGTTGGAAAAAACACACACACACCGTAGAAAAAAGTCCTTTATTAATAAAAAAAATTAAAATAAATTCCAGTGGTGATAATCCACTCTTGGTCCTGGCTTCCTGCTCCAACGATGTCTGTATCCAGCGACGGGTGATCTCCGGTCCAGCGATGAGAAGATCCATCCATCCAGAGCGCAGCATTGCCAACCTCCTCTCACCGCTGGACGCAGCCCAGCGAATGACGCGGCTGAAGCTGTGACATTTCTTATATAGGGGAGGCGTCACCCTCTGCTACGTCACTGGGTAAGCCCAGTCTCCCCCCTTGCTGGGCTTCTCCAGTGACGTAGCAGAGGGTGCGTCAGAGGGTGCGGGGTCACGTGACGGGTGGCCCCACCTTCCCTATATAAGAAATGTCACAGCTTCAGCCGCTCATTCGCTGGGATGTGTCCAGCGGAGAGAGGAGGTCGGCGATGCTGTGCTCTGGATGGATGGATCTTCTCATCGCTGCACTGGAGATCACCCGCACCCGTCGCTGGATACAGACAACGTTGGAGCAGGAAGCCGGGACCGAGTGTCACCGCTGGATTTTTTTTCTTTTTTTTATTAATAAAGGATTTTTTTCTATGGTGTGTGTGTTTTTTTTTAACTATTTACACTTGCTTCGTGAAATGGTAGGGGTACAATGTACCCCATTACCAATTCACATAGGGGGGGGCAGGATCTGGGGGTCCCCTTTGTTAAAGGGGTCTTCCAGATTCTGATAAGCCCCCACCTACAGACCCCCACAACCACCGGGCAAGGGTTGTGGGTATGAGGCCCTTGTCCCCATCAACATGGGGACATCCTCCCCATGTTGAGGGCATGTGGCCTGGTACGGTTCAGGAGAGGGGGGCCGCACTCTGCCCCTCCCTCTTTTCTGCGGCCGGCCAGGTTAACGTGCTCAGATAAGGGGTCTGGTGTGAATTTTTGGGGGAACTCCACGCCATTTTTTTTTTAATTTGGGGTGGAGTTCCCCTTAAAATCCACACCAGACCTGAAGGGTCTGGAATAGATATTTGGGGGAACCCCACAGCATTTTTTTTTAAATTGACGGCGGGGTTCCCCTTAATATCCATTTCAGACCTGAAGGGCCTGGTAATGGAATTTGGGGGGACCCCCACGCTATTTTTTTTTTATGAATGAATTCGCTCTGAATTGCCAGAGCCGACAATTCATTATAGCCGCAAGTGCGGGTTTAAAAGACTTTTTTTTCCTTTCAGAAATGACACTTTGTGCAGGGACAGTTCTATGTACGGGAAACATGCGCTATTTCACATGCTAACATTACACCCCCCCAGGTACGAAATTTAAAGGAATATTTCACTTTTATTGTTTCACTTTTAGTATTAATTAAATTCACTGCTCCCAAAAAAACAGCCGTTTTTAAAACTTTTTTTGCATTAATACATGTTTCCTGGGACAGGACCCAGGTCCCCAAACACTTTTTAGGACAATAAATTGCATATTAGCCTTTAAAATTAGCACTTTAGATTTCAAATGTTCGAGTCCCATAGACTTTAATAGGGTTCTTAAAGTTCACACGAACATTTTTTGTGTTCGCAAGTTCTGGTGCGAACCGAACAGCGGGGTGTTCGGCTCATCCCTAGTGCTGACATGCACACATATGTCTCTAGTGGGCATCTGCATGGATTCATGCATACACATGGGGGGTACATGTAACAAATGAATGGTCAGGCAGTATATAGAATATAGGCTGGGAAGTATGTAGAGATAGTGCAGTATATAGTGACATGGCGGTATGTAGGCAGTGCGCTCTCTGTTCTCAGCTGTAGGTGGCGCTCAGCTAGATCGGTAATGCAGTTAGAGAGGAAGTCAAGAAAAGCCCGGTCTCTCTATGGTTTCCTTGGCCCCTGGGCAGCATTTCAGTTGGCTATGCTCCATTCAGGTGACCTCAGCGGCTATCTTGGGTCAGCAGAACCTTTTTACGTGCCTGTCTCTGGGCCTTTTAGCGAGTGGATAGTGCAGGGACAGGTCACCCATCTGTCAGGGAGAGTGAATAGCGGTAAGGAAAGGTTCTGGACAACAGGATGAGTAGGGACAAACTAGAGACGGACATGCCATACTGCATCAAATCCTCCCCATTGGGCTCCTACTAGCCAGGTCACATTCTGCCCTTGGAGAAAGATGCTCTTGGGCATCAGAATTTGCTCCAATCTACAAGTTTGAACACACATGTGATTGTTCCCAGCCAGGAACCTTCCCACTTGGTCGCTGTACCTTTCGGCCATTCCTTCAATACAAATTTTGTTTTTTGCCAGTGTGTTTACTGCTGCAGCACCTACCCACAGGTATATCGTGGTAGGACAGTATATAGTGTCAGGTCAGTATATTGTGCTAAGGCAGTGTATAGAAGCAAGGAAGGTCAGTAAGCAGTGGCAGGTTCGGGGAAAGCAGAGAGGTCAGCCTCGTATCACATGACTGGAGGACAAAGCCCAGCTGCCATCTTTTCTCCTCCTCTGTGTCACGCCATCTTCAGAAGCTTCAGCCAGAGTGCAGTGGTCACCAGAGGATGGTAGAATGTGGCCAGACCCCCGCCCACCCATCTCCAACCATATAGGGAGAAGATTCTGTGCTCTGTAAGCGTGTCTGCCGGCTCCCACCACCAGGGGGCTCTGGATGGGGAGTATATATACAGGAGACTGGGGGGAACACAATGCACTCTGGGGGGAAAGCTACAGGCAGCCCCTGCTGGGCTTGTCCCCCCCTACTAGAATAAAGGGCCAGCCACCTAGGCTGGGACTGCCTGTACCCCCCTATCCCCAGCCCTGAGTTAATGTGAGTTGAATCTTTCACATCAATTTTCTCCATTTGTAAGGCTAATAGCTAAAGGATTGGCAAAACAATGCATGGGTATGCATGGGTTGGGCCTCTGGGGACATATAACATTGCAAATCTAATATTTAAAAATAGCTTGGTAAGGAAGATTGACTTTAATGCAAATGGGGGTCCCCTAAACCTGCCTGTGAAGTGGCCCATCTCTACCATCTAAACAAGTAGTACAGCAAAATTGACATTTACAAAGGAAGGAAATCTGTTTACAATGCTGGTAATTCCCATTTCCTTACATACTCTCTTTATTTGTAAATAATTCAACAGGAACCCCCAAAATATATAGCAGACCCTCATCTAGGAGGATCAAGGAGGATGAGGGTCCGGTATAGGCATTTTTGGGGGCCCATTAGTTTTTTTTTACAAAATAAAGAAAACTTGCAGGAAGAAATAAATGTTTCTTTTCCAATTATTACTTTTCCTACATAACTATGGCTGCCGATAAGGGGGTGGAGTCAGCTCTCCTGTACAGGGTCTGGGCCCCTGAATATCATCAGGGGGCCCGGGGGAAGAGTGAGGCTTTATAATTCAGGGCATTACAGTCTGCAACAATAAAAAATAAAACTTCCCCGGACCCCATTTGTTCAGCACAAGGCGGGTGGGGGGAGGGGAACTGGGCTGTTTAATGTTTTTTAGACACAGGTGGAGGAATCCTTGTAAATTAATTCATTAAATTAAAGTTATGGACTCCTTTATTTTAATTGCCAGGAACCACAGCAAAAGGATTACCCAGAATGTGACCAAAAAACATTAAATAGCCCCATTCCTGCCTTACCAGCTTCAGGGGGAGCGGTTGGGGGAGTGATAAAAACACGGCTCATCACTGTGGTTTTATTGCCTCAACTGCAAGTGTATATACAGCCTGATTAAGTGGGGCAATGCAAATGATAATGTGGCCGATGCTGCTGTAACCCCCGGGAACCATTCCACAGGCTGAACTCCATATATAGAAGTTTTTGAAAAGTCCTTTATTAACGAAATTCCAAAAGCACAAAAATCCAGCATTGCAAATCCATTGACAACCATGATAAATGTCACCTGACAACTTTCACCCACTGAAAGAGAAAACCTGTCTGGTTCAAACAATATTGCCTTATGTAATGTCTAATATCTGCATGGACTGAAGTCCCATCTAAAAGAAACATTTAAATAGATAAAAATATTATATTATCACCTCTTTAGAATGTTCTTACATACCTGTGCCTGGACAGAGAAGAGCCCACAGGAGGAGGACACGGAGGGGACACAGGAGGAGGACACGGAGGGGACACAGGAGGAGGACACGGAGGGGGCACAGGAGGAGGACATGGAGGGGACACAGGAAAAGGACACGGAGGGGTCACAGGAGGAGGACACAGGAGGAAGACACAAAGGGGACACAGGAAAAGGACACGGAGGGGACACAGGAGGAGGACACAGGAGGAGGACACAGAGGGGACACAGGAGGAGGACACGGAGGGGACAAAGGTGGAGGACACAGAGGGGACACAGGAGGAGGACACGGAGGGGACACAGGAGGAGGACACGGAGGGGACACAGGAGGAGGACACGGAGGGGACACAGGAGGAGGACACAGAGGGGGCACATTGCTGCAGTCGGGGTTTCTATGATATATACTCTGATAATAATATTGTATTATCACCTCTTTATAATGTTCTTACATACCTGTGCCTGGACAGAGAAGAGCCCACAGGAGGAGGACACGGAGGAGGCACATCGCTGCAGTCGGGTATCTGGTCTGTGTGGAGGAAGAATGAGAATTTGTAGAAAATAATAAAAGAGGAAGAAGGTTTTGCATTGTATATTTTTCTTCTTTAATTTATACTCATACAATTCTGATGTGTTATCACACCCACAGCCAATACTTCTCTGTCTTGTAGATGCTGAAGTGTTAAACCTCCGGAAAGTGTTTTATATTTCGGGGTGAGACCTCTGTGCTTGTAGGCTGTAGGGCCCGGGGTGTTAGGAACCACAGAGGAAAGGTACGGAAATACAGTGGGTGAGTCTATACGGAGGCTTATAACTGGCAACACTCACAGAACGTTATGTGTTACTTGCAAAGACCAGCAGATGCAGTAAAAACTAGTAGTTATATAAAAATAAGTTGCGCTCATAAACATAAATAATCACAAATAATAAGTGAATTATATGGTAAAAGAAAATAATGATAAAACACACAATATATATCAAAAGGAAAAAATAATGTGAAAAATTATGATAAGTCCAATGAGTTAGTAGGATCCAGATTCCATCCAACTTCACCAAGAAAGAGAACCAGTCTGGGGATACGCACTCTGCTGCTCCGGTGTAAATGCTGGGACGTACATGAACAAATCACCCGAAAGGTGATGGTCCCGTAATACAAGAGACCTGAATGCACCTGCTGTTCCTGTGTAAATGCTGGAATCCACGTGAACAAATCACCTGTATAAGTGATGAACCTGGAAAGTGATGTCAGATAGTCGGCCAGAAATTACGCTCGTTGGCTATTTACCGGGAAACTGAACCAATACTAGTAGTGGAAAGTTTCCCCTTTAGAAGCTCTAATAGTGACTATCCTTTCCTTCCTCCTCTGGGACCTTTCCCTACACTAGAGACACTCTCTCCGTCAAGCAGGTTCCTGTCCCTTCACACCAACACCAACTGCAATGGCACAGGGATTTTTGTAAGCACTGCCCTCACTAAAGACGGCCACAGGAGTCACCCAGGTGGCAGCATCAAATCGGACAGCAGTCCACCCAATGACACATAAAGAGGCCTAGGAGGAATGGGCCTTCCTCCCGTCCTCCACGCTCCCTGCAAGGTGGTAACAACAGCACCACCTGTGTAAGGAGGTCAACCTACACCTGCCTACATGCTGAGTTCCCGACTCCTTACACCTCTGAACACCTCAAATCTGATCTGTTTTTCTGCTTTAAGAGATAAAGACCTCAGGAGTGTATCTGACCCATATAGGAAAGGTACCAACATCCCTATCAGGAATTAAATTAACCACTTCAGCCACAGAGGATTTGGCTGCCCAATGACCATCCATTTTTTGCGAATCGGCGCTGCATCAATGACAATTGCGCGGTCGTGCGACGTGGCTCCCAAACAAAATTAATGTCCTTTTTTTCCCAGAAATAGAGCTTTTTTGGTGGTATTTGATCACCTCTGCAGGTTTTATTTTGTGCACTATAAACAAAAAAAAGAGCTACAATTTTGAAAAAAAGCAATATTTTTAAAATGTTTTGCTTTAATAAATATCCCCAATTTTTTTTATAAAAAAAAAATTTTTTTCCTCAGTTTACACCGATACGTATTCTTATACATATTATTGGTGAAAACAAAATTGCAATAAGCGTTTATTGATTGGTTTGCACAAAAGTTATAGCATTTACAAAATAGGGAATTGTTTTATGGCATTTTTGATAATATTTTTTTACTAGTAATGGCGGCGATCTGCAATTTTTATCGTGACTGCAACATTATGGCGGACACATCGGACACTTTTGATGATATTTTGGGACCATTGTCATTTATACAGCGATCGAATTGCGAACGTTATGGGATGTTCGCGCCAAATTCGAGTGGCGCGTCATGGCCCATAATTCACTGCAGCATCGCAGTGCATTGCTGGCTGATGATTGGCCAAGCATGCACTGTGACCTGCATGCTTGGCCAATCACAGCACCATCTGTACAGAGAGCCACAATTGTCCAAAGCCAGGGTGGCTTTGGCCAATTATGTCTCAGGGGGTTTAGTACACGCCCCACACTATAAAAGGCTGCCTGTGTGGCGGCCTTGTGTAGTGTGTTGCAGCGTGCTGAGAGAGAGTGTCATTTAATTTGAGTTAGATAGAGCAGGCAGGCGAGTCAGTTACAGTGTGTAGAGGATATATATGCATCCCAGGTGTTGTATATATATTTTATACACTGTATTTAGTTTAGCTAGATCCTTTCCTGTATTCTCTTCCTAATATACTGACAGGCAGGCAGGTGATTGTGCTAGCTGCAGTATTTTTATTTGGTGTACTGTGTCCTTTGCACAGTGTGCACATAAAGCTTACCTGAATACAATTTCTTGTGTTCTTATACAAATACAGGCAGGGACCTCCAGTGATCAGTTTTATTGTCCTTTGCACAGTGTACACCTAAAGCTACCTGCATACAATTGCTGGTGTCCTCATACTAATACCACAGGCAGGGATCTGCAAGTATTTTCACTTGGTGTACTGTGTCCTCTGCACAGTGTGCACCTAAAGCTACCTGACTACATCGGGGCAAAAAGTGATCTGAAATCTTCTGAAGAGATGTGCACAGACAGCAAAACAAATGTTACAGGGGTGATTAACCCTTCCCTATGTTTTCCAGAAAGCTTAAAAATAGATTTTTTTGGCTAGAACTACACTTTAAAAATGAACCAGTTCAAAATTACAAACAGATTCTACTTAACAACAAACCTACAGTCCCTGTCTTTGTTTGTCTTTGTATACGGCTGTTCAAGGGTTCCCCTTAATATTCATACAAAACCCAAAGGGGCTGGTAATGGCCTGGGGGGGGGGTACCCATGCCATTTTTCTCAATGATTTTCATCCATATTGCCAAGACCAGACATTACATTAAGGCCGCAAGCAGTTTTAAATGACTTTTTTTCTTATAGAAATGCCATTTTGTGCAGGGACAGTTTTAAACACGGCAAACATGCGCTACTTTACAGGCATACTATAGACACCCAGCAGGTATGATATTTAAAGGAATATTTTACTTTTTTTCACTTTAACCACTTAAGACCCGGACCAAAATGCAGCTAAAAGACTTTGCCGTGTTTTGCGATTCGACACTGCGTCGCTTTAATTGAGAATTGCACGGTCGTGCTTCCAAACAAAATTGACGTCCTTTTTTTCCCATAAATAAAGCTTTCTTTTGGTGGTATTTGATCACCTCTGCGGTTTTTATTTTTTTGCGCTATAAACAAAAATAGAGCGACAATTTTGAAAAAAATGCAATATTTTTTACCTTTTGCTATAATAAATATCCCCCAAAAATATATAACATTTTATAATATAATATTTTATTATAATATAATATATATTTTTTTCTCAGTTTAGCCCGATACGTATTCTTCTAACTATTTTTGGTAAAAAAAATCGCAATAAGCGTTTATCGGTTGGTTTGCGCAAAATTTATAGCGTTTACAAAATAGGGGATAGTTTTATTGCATTTTTATAAAAAAAAAATTTTTACTACTAATGCCGGCGATCAGTGATTTTTTTAGTGACTGCGACAATATGGCGGACACTTCGGACAATGTTGACACATTTTTGGGACCATTGTCATTTTCACAGCAAAAAATGCATTTAAAATGCATTGTTTATTTCGAAAATGACAATTGCAGTTTGGGAGTTAACCACAAGGGGGCGCTGATGGGGTTATGTGTGACCTCATGTGTGTTTACAACTGTAGGGGGGTGTGGCTGTAGGTGTGACGTCATCGATTGTGTACCCCTATAAAATGGATGACACGATCGATGCAGCCGCCGCAGTTAAGAACGGGGAAGCCGTGTTTACACACGGATCTCCCCGTTCTTCAGCTCCGCGACCCACGGCTGGGTACTAGTACAGGATGTACCTGTACGTACATGTGCCCAGCCATGCCATTCTGCCGACGTATATGTGCAGGAGGCGGTCCTTAAGTGGTTAAGCATCAATAAAATCACCCTCCCCTCCCCCCCTCTTTTCTTCCCCCCCCTCTCCTTTCACTTCAACTCCAACCTTACATCCTTTTAAGGTTACTCCAAATTTACCCCCCTTCCCTCCCTCCCCCCTCAACCCCCCCCTTTTTTTCCTCGCCATCCAATTTATTTCCCTTCCCGTTTTCCCTTCTAATCCTCAAAATAAAATCCCCCCCCCCCCATTTCCCCTCCCCCCCCTTCTCCTCTTTTTTCCTCTTCCCCCTTCTCTTTTTCCCGTCACTTACACACACTTCCTCTCACCCACTGGTGACCCATACCTCAATAATTAACTGATCATTCCCTGTATATTTGATTTATTCTACTCCTCACCCTAATAGAGCCCGTCTAAATAAAATATCCCCCTCCACGCGCCAAAGAAGGCTTGTACCAGGCTCCACGTCTGATCATATGACCAACCTGGGTGAGTGCTCTGCTCCATTACATAACGCGTTGTATTGATTTTTACACAATGTATACACATATTGTATATTTTGCTTGTTTATTTACATGTTTATGCATACTTTTTAGAAAAAATCTCCTCCTGAAGAAGCGGTAAATCACCGCGAAACCGGTCGAGGTCATCGATTCCTTACATTAAGACACAGTCTGTTTTTTGCTTTCTGATGTGAAATGTGGGGTTTGTTCTTAAATTGTCTTTGTACTGTACCTGTTCTTTTTTGTTAAATAAATATTGGTATCTTTTATCAGACCGTTTCTATCAGTGCCGCGAAAAGTCCCTTCCAAAATCCCTCCCCCTTTCCCTTGACCTAAATACTGACGTTCACTGGCCCCAAGCAGCCAAATGTTGTCAAATTATTTTGGTCTCATTATTTTTCATATTAAATGGGATGTAGGCACCTTTTTACTTCTTGTACCCTTATTCTAAAAGAGGCGACACTCTCTTTGTTTTTCAGATGGAGCATACACGCGGCCAGGAATCCCGACCAAAAGCTCTCATCTGAGTTCTCCTGTTGGAAAACCCATTCATGTGTACGGGAGAGCAGGTTCTCGATTTTCCTTTTGGGATTTCTCACACTAACATCTCCCCGTTCTTCGCCTCTGTGACCCGATCGCGGGACACCAGCAGCGATCGGGTCTATGGGTCCTGCGGGTGCGTTCACAGAGCTCACGGTAGGGTAGCGAGCGTGCCAGCGGCGGTGCGTGCGACCACGCGGCTCGCAAATTAAAGGGGATGTACCAGTATACCCATTTGTGCAGCCGTGCCATTCTGACGACGTACATCGTCGTGCTCGGCAACCTGTTAATATATAATTAGGGGAATACCAGTTGGACAATTTTTCCATCTAAATATAAATTTAGGGGATCGATGAAATCTGGGTGCCAGGTCGCAATTGCGACTAGGATTAGCTACTTGGCAACTGGGGAAGGAAGCATAGGCCTGCAGAAGGCCGCAAAGCCGCGCCCTCTATTACCGTCCAGTAAAGTCCAGCGCGATCGCGAGGTGGGGGTGCACGGAGACACAGGATACCCCCATCCTGTGTCTCCGTGGGCCCCCACCTCCCCCTGCCCCACGATCGTATCGGGCCGTGCCGGCCGGTAATTGAGGCCGTGGCCTTGCGGCTTTCTGCAGGCCCATGCTTCCTTCTATGATCTGGTGCCATCATGTGCTGGCCGTTGGTATGACATACAACCAGCAATGCTAATGAAGCTTCCCCTGTGTTTTCACTGCCATCTCCATCCCTCTAATTAGAATCCCCAAACATTATATATTTTTTTTATTCTAATACCCTAGAGAATAAAATGGCGGCCATTGCAATACTTTCTATCACATTGTATTTGCGCAGCGGTCTTACAAGCGCACTTTTTTGTGAAAATATAAACTTTTTTTAATTAAAAAATAAGACAACAGTAAAGTTAGCCCAATTTTTTTTATATTGTAAAAGATAATGTTACGTCGAGTAAATTGATACCCAACATATCACGCTTCACCGTTGCGCCCGCTCGTGGAATGGCGACAAAATTCTACAGGTTTCATGTTTACAGAGGAGGTCTAGGGCTAGAATTATTTCTCTCGCTCTACCAATCGTGGCAATGTGTTTTGAACATATGCGGGCGCTATTCACGTATGCGTTCGCTCCTGCGCGCGAGCTCGGCGGGACGAGGCACGCTTCTGGCTCCTAACTTTTTAAGCTGGCTCCTAGATTCCAAGCAAGTTTGTCACACCCTGTATTAAACCATCTAACTTTAACTTGCAGGTAAAAGACTTGAAATTAATATTTCTGAGTAGAGGAGATTAATTATTTCCACCTCCTCAGGACAAAAAATTGGAAATTTGGCTAAATTGTAAAATAAGAAATATTGTTTATCTTATGACGTGTAAAGCATGTGGAATTTATTATGTTGATAGAACATCTAGAAGTCTAAAAAAAGGATAGGGGACCATTTAAAAGATATTGAAAAAATAAACTCAACAATTTTGCAAAACATTTTGTTCAGGAGCATATTGCAGATATTAGTTTGGCTTCAGTACAATGCATAGCAAGAAAGAGGTATTTTGCTTTTTGTTTTTTTTGTTTTTGTTTTTGTTTTTTCAAATAGAAACCAGAATCCCATCATAGTTAAGCTCTGAATTATGATCTTCATATTATCATGAGAAAATTATCTGGCCACAATTTCAGAATTTCACAGTTTCAGACATATTACTGTACATCTGGAAATGAAAAATGTGCATTTTATTGAATTAAATTTGGAAACATAAAAGAACTCACACATTTGTACAACAGCTATTAAGTTCCTTTTTTTCTCAGCAATTGAGCGGTCATATTGCTTCTGGAAATGAGAAATGAGTGTCTTGTCTTGCAGACTGCAGATAGAAAATGTCACACATTTGCACGACAACTATTAAACCTACAAAGACAGGCTGCAATTTCCGAGTGCACATATTGCAAATTGAAAATAAAATGTAATGTTTTTTTTATATATATTAGATTAAAAAGAGAAAAAAAAGTAGAGATTTGCAGCATGACTTTGAAAAATTGATTGGATAGGCTGCAATTTCTGAAGGAAACGGATTGCTCCTGGAAATTGAAAATGAGTGTCTTTTTTCAGAGACTGAAGATGGAAAAGTTTCTCACATTTGCACCACAGCTTCCAAGCCTTCTTAGACAAGTTGCAATATCTGATGAATTGAAGCAGGCAATATTGCATGTAGAAATGTAAAAAAATATCTTTTTTTTTTCTTTTTGATTGAAAGTACAACTTTTAAGCCTGTTTCCACACACTGTGTAAAATGAACCAGAGAACAAGTAGATTACATCTTACAATAAAAATTTGGTTATTTTTTTAAGACAAAAGAGGAAAGAAATTATACAGATTTGCAGCACAGCTTTTTAGCATTTTGGACAGGCTGATAGTTTTAGGGTAGAGAGCAGACAGATTGCATTTCTAAATAAAATAAAAAATTTGAATTTGTATTTTAACCACTTAAGACCCGGACCTTTAGGCAGCTAAAGGACCCGGCCAGGCTTTGCGATTCGGCACTGCGTCGCTTTAACAGACAATTGCGTGGTCGTGCGACGTGGCTCCCAAACAAAATTATCGTCCTTTTTTCCCCACAAATAAAGCTTTCTTTTGGTGGTATTTGATCACCTCTGCGGTTTTTATTTTTTGCGCTATAAACAAAAATATAGCGACAATTTTGAAAAAAATGCAATATTTTTTACTTTTTGCTATAATAAATATCCCCCAAAAATATATAAAAACATTTTTTTCCTCAGTTTAGGCCGATACGTATTCTTCTACCTATTTTTGGTAAAAAAATCGCAATAAGCGTTTATCGGTTGGTTTGCACAAAATGTATAGCGTTTACAAAATAGGGGATAGTTTTATTGCATTTTTATTATTTTTTTTTTTTTACTACTAATGGTGGCAATCAGCGATTTTTTTTGTGACTGCGACATTATGGCGGACACATCTGACAATTTTGACACATTTTTGGGACGATTGTCATTTTCACAGCAAAAAATGCATTTAAAATGCATTGTTTACTGTGAAAATGACAGTTGCAGTTTGGGAGTTAACCACAAGGGGGCGCTGAAGGGGTTATGTATGACCTTATGTGTGTTTACAACTGTAGGGGGGTGTGGCTGTAGGTGTGATGTCATTGATTGTGTATCCCTATAAAAGGGATCACACGATCGATGCCACCGCCACAGTGAAGAACGGGGAAGCTGTGTTTACATACGCCTCTCCCCGTTCTTCAACTCCGGGGACCGATCGCGGGACTCCAGAGGCCATGGTCACGGAGCTTCGGACCGTGTCGTGGGCACGCGCCCGCGACCCACGGCTGGGTACTAGCACAGGACGTACCTGTATGTGCATGTGCCCAGCCGTGCCATTCTGCCAACGTAAATGTGCAGGAGGCGGCCCTTAAGTGGTTAAAGGTAATAGAAAAAATGTTAGTGAGCGTACCTTTTGAAGTGGCTCTAAAGCCTCAAAGTGTTTTACCTTAATGCATTCTATGCATTAAGATAAAAACCTTTTCTGCTGCAGGATCCCCCCAGCCCCCCACCTGAACCCAAACCAATCCAGCGACATGCAAGAGAGCAGAAGCTCTCGGCACTGTCTCCCTCCTCATTGGGCAGATTGATAACAGCGGGAGCTATTGGCTCCTGTTGCTCTCATACAAATGCTGTAATGAGGGAGCAGGGGGTGGGGTCTAGTTGTCCAGTCTGTGTCAAAAAACATAGGCAGGGTGGCTCAGGAGTGAGCTCACATGCGTGTCATAATGGAAAGCAGCTTCCCATGGGGGCACTCGCCGAAGTGGAGGGGCCTGGAGTGCTGACAGGGATCTAAGAAGAGGAGGATCAGGGCTGCTCTTTGCAGAGCAGGTACGTATACCATGTTTGTTTTTGTCATTTAAAATAAAAGGAAGGTTTAATTCCTACTTTAAGCCTTTTGGATAACAGGCAGATTGCATCTATACATAACTATTTTTTTTTGTTATTTTACATTTTATACAGGCTAAATTTACAGAATTGTATTCCTTGATTTAAACCTATTTGGATAGGCCACAATTTCTAAAGGAGAACAGGCAGATTTCATCAACAGATATGAAATTAGACTGTATTGTTGCAGAGACAGAACATAACAACAATACTGATTTGTTACCAAGAATCTGATCCCTATTATTAATAGAAGGCAAATTTGTAGGCAGACAGTAGGCCTATTACAGCTAAAAATATTACATGAAACTATATTTTTCAGACACAGATTATAAAAAGATTTTCTGAATAAAATATCATTCTTTTTATTAACAGGAACATTTGGAGGCAGAGAGACTTTTCTGTAGCCAGAAATATCAAATTAAGCTGTATTTTTTTAAAGACATAAAACAATTGTTAAGATTTGTTGAACAGAATCTCATCCTTTTTGAGGTAAAACAATTGTGGAGACAGAGAGAAGAAACATATTTTTCAGAATTATTTTTTCAAATCATATTTTATTGAAACAATTTTTACATATAATCATTGTCATAGTTCAAGAGAAAAATAAGATGTGATCAGGCTCACATTTAGACAAAATAAAATAGAGGTGGTGAAAAAAAACATTCACCGTTGTTCATTATACATGAATTCAAATAGAAGAGCTTTTGTAATCACATTTCGAAAACACAGAAAGTTTGTTGTTTTAAAGCATTTAGAGAAGGGAGGATTTGGAGACATGACAAGCTGATTTATTAACATCTTGCTAAGAAAAAGAGAAAGGAAAAGTAAACCGTAACAACAATAAGGCATGAAAATGCACCCATATCAAGTCATCTAATAAAACTGAATGCTGGTGGCACTGAAAATGGAAAATAAAGGTAATCCATGACTGAGACTATGGAAGTAAGTACCTTACGACTGTCTGAGGAAGTGCCCTGGGAGGTTTGTAAAGGGTAGAGTCCCAAGGGCATCGATTTGTAAAATAATTTCCTTCAAAGTTTAACAAACAGATATGTCATCTAGACATGTGCACAGAAAAAACGAAAATTACATCTTATAACAAAAGATTTGCATTCTGTATTTTGAAACCAAATTACGAACAGAGAAAAGGAATTCAGAATACAGAATACAAATCTTTTGTTATAAGATGTCATATGAACATACAAACAGAAAAAGGATTCAAACAAAATACAGAATGAAAATCTTTTGTTAGATGTCATATGAACATACGACTGAAAATCAAAATACGAACAGAATATGGATTCAAACAAAATACAGAATGCAAGTCTTTTGTTATAGATGTCATATTCGTTCTTTTGCCGTTTTCGTTTTGTCGTATGTTCGTTGGATCGTTCGTTCGTATTTGCGGTTGTTCGTTATGCGACTCATTCGTAATCCCGTCGTTTTCGTATTTTGGTGCTTAAATTTTTTCGTATGTACACATTATTCTGCGGGTACGAAAATGAACATTTTCGAACGAAAATAACATTCGTACGAACGGGAATGCACATATCTAATGTCATCCATATCTTAGTCACTGGGCCATTGATGGTTTGAAAAGGACCTGTTCCTGCTCTTGGTGGTATAGACATTTAGAAAATAAATGGGAAGTTGTCGACTGAAAGCTTAATCAGCATCATGTTTTTAATTAGGTATACATATTGAATAGCCTAAAATATTAAATGAAAATGTATTTGTGCCGGGACGCTATATACAAATTTAACAGATTTAAAAAAGTTGAATGTTTTTTAATAGAAGGCAAGATGAGAAGTAGGGAGAAGTCATATCTCGGCCACTAAGAATCATTGAGACTGATTTTTGTCTCAGACACTATATTAAAATTATACTACTTTGCTACACAGAAGCTCATCTGTTATAATAGGAGGCAATTTTAGAGGCAGAGGTTGGGTATGTTTCAGCCAGAAAAATGTATATACGTAATTTTTCTGAGAGATAATATAAAAGCATAAAACTGTTTCATACACATAATCTCATCCTTTCATATAGGATTTAACTGTAGAAGCAGGGAGAAGTTGTATTTCAGCCATCACACAAAGGACACACAACATTGAATTCCTTTATATAGGAGGCAATTCAAGAGGCAGAGAGCAGGCAGACTCTGTTTTTTTTGTGACAAATGGCGTACAAAGTATCAGCATAGATTTTTCATAGGCCATAACTTGTACAGGTACAGAGTGAAATCAGGCAATTTCTGTTTAAGAAATCAATATTAATCTACACTACATCTGTATCCTAAACAGTTCAGGAGGCCAGTGCGCTCAAGTAGGACCAACGGAAAATATTAACATCATGATGTAACTTGTATTAAAGCAAAATAAATGTTGCCAACTCAGAAGCAGCATGAAGAAGCATAGAGTTTTGTCCAATTCTAATGACAATGCACTGTAATAAGCAACACAAACATGAATGGTCCATGCAGTATTTACCCAGCAAAACAAATAGACCCATTTTTAACACTGTGAAACGGCAACCGAAAAATTTGGTTTGGAGTATTTTTGTGCAAAAACACCATAACTCAGCACAGAAATTCACAAAAAGTGAGGATGAGCTCAGGGTTCGGTTTGAACACAAGTTTGGAACAAACTTTGGCTGTTGGGGTTCTCATCTTTTAGCCGTTTGGTGGGAGATGAACATCCTATATAGTAGTTGTATTTCTACCACTAATATATATCAAAACTCCATATCTGTCAGTTGTGACTGAGGAAGTGGTAGGTGTTGGCACCTGCCATGTCCTTAGCATTCAATGACGCCACCCTGTAATCCCCAGCCATGTATACAAAGGTGTGAATGACATTACTGACCAAATATTGGCAAATAGCAATGTCCCTGTCTGTAGTTCTGTGGTCCCCCTGCAGCTGACCACATGGTCCAGCGACATGGAAAAATTACCTTCCACATATTGGTGGAGGATAGCGATGCCCTTATGGGTTGAGCTTACCTGGCCCTGCGGTACAGCAAAAGCCACAAATTGATAGAAGAGAGCTATATTCACCAGCTGAAATGTCAGAAGCCATAAAGCCAGTAATTTCACCAAGGTGGTATTGAGATAGTGGGCATAAGGGTGACTGAAGGTGCAATTTTTTCCTTGTGTTCCAGTAGCTGGGACAGAGAAACCTGCCTGCTCAAAGCTAAAGCTGAAGATGGCAGAACATGGTTGACTGAATCAGATCAGACCATGGTTGCAGCCAATTTTTGAGTTTCTTTACCTACTCCATGTTATTATTCTCTTACAATTTCCAGGCTGACAATCTGGGGAATGTTTTACTTTAATTGCAGTAAGTTGGTTCCATTTCCATCTCTGTCTGATCCCTTCTCCTTGTACTCCTCTCACTCCGATTCTTCTCATTCTTCATCTTCCTCAGGTCAGTGACTATATAGATGAGGAGCGCAGTGTTGAGGACACACATCACACCATGGGACAGGAGGTGACCCCAACCTGACCACATCCCAGACCGACTGTCTTCTAAACAGAGATAAAATATGGGAAAACAATGAGAGAGTTGTACAGAAGAGTAATATTATATATCATTCCCCGTCAGATCTTCAGTTCAGCAGTGTCAGTATAACAGGACAGTCACACTGGTAACAGGGCAGAGATTCTGGTTGTCTTGATAAGGACGTAGCCGTCCATTTAATAACTTTTCCAGTAAACATGGAGAATAGAAGAAGGTCAGATTATCATCACACAATGACAGCGGGTTGGGTGAAGACATGACCACATGATAGGGTCACCAGCCATCACATCACCCCAACAAACACTGCCAATAGTATATGAACCCTTAGTTGGGGCCCTTATGTTGGTGTGCAGTGGAAAAGTGCCATCACTTTTGAAAATGGTGAATAGAATGATTCTCTTTAAGAGGCAAAATAGTTGTCACAGTTCTCCTTAATACGTGAAATTGATGAGAGGGGTCACTTTAAGATATTGGATTGGATTGTGGGAAAGAGTTACTTTAGGAGAAGGGGGGGGGGTTGACAGGCATGTGTCCCTTTACAGGATGAAATTAAACTGGTGAGGAGATGACCATGTGAGAGAGTCACCGGCCATCAAATTCACCAAACACTGCCAATAGTATACTGTATGTTCTAAGCTATAGCCGTGTCCTACATACAGCATGGTGGATTACAGTATGTTTTATTGGGTTTTCTGATACCATGGTATGTTCTTTAACTTTCCATGTAAGGGTTTTTTTTTCTATTTATATGGCTGTGTGATAATTGTATATAATTATTTTTGGATAAGTGATATGTTTTTGTACTGGATTCTCTGGGCCAGTCTCTACAGCTGTTTTCATATTTATTTTTTGGATTACACAATTTTGTAGAAACAGCGGACTCCGGAGCGAAAAGGGTAGTTGGGGAGCCCCTTTATTTTCAGTTTTGTGAGCCAGAAATGAAGAGAAACACCAGCAATGTAAACAAGGCAGATTGCCGTTCTGTCAGTAAGGAAGGTATTGATCCTTCCACAGGATCAAGAACATATGTGCTAGGGGGTGCTTTGTTTTTGTTTAGAGATGACTTGCGCTAGGAGGGGGGCAGATTTGAAGTTTGAACCTTCCACCTCCCCCTAGCACAATTCCTCTCTCCTCCCAAAGCACCTCCTAGAACAAAGATCCCATCCAAACTCCATTTCCACCCCGATACCATCCCTGCTCCATCCTTCACTCTGATCCGATCCCATCCGTCTCCATCCACCACCCTGATCCCATCCCGGCTCCATCCACTACCACAAACCCATCTCTGCCCCATCCACCCCCTCCCCCTGATCCCATCCCATCCCGGCTCCATTCACCACCCCAAACCCATCTCAGCTCCATCCACCACCCTGATCCCATCTCAGCTCCATCCACTACCACAATCCCATCTCTGCCCCATCCACCCCCTCCCCCTGATCCCATCCCATCCTGGCTCTATTCACTACCCCAAACCCATCTCAGCTCCATCCACCACCCTGATCCCATCCCGACTCCATCCACTACCCCAATCCCATCCCTGCCCCCCGATCCCATCCCGGCTCCATCCACCACCCTGATTCCATCCCAGCTCCATCCTTCCCCCCTGATCCCATTCCATCTCAGTTCCACCCACCACCCCGATCCATCTCAGCTCCATCCACCACCCCAATCCCATCCCAGCTCTAGCCACTACCCCAATCCCATCCCGGCCCCATCCACCCCCCTCCCCCCGATTCTATCCCGATTCCATCCACTACCCAAATCCTATCCTGGTACCTTTCCCCCCTCCCCTGATCCCATCTCAGCTCCATCCTCCCCCCCCCGATCCAATCCCATCTCAGCTCCATCCACTACCTTGATCCCATCTCAGCTCAATTCACCACCCTGATCCCATCCCAGCCCCATCCACCCCCCGATCCCACCAGCTTCATCCACAGCCCCAATCATATTTCTGGCTCCATCCACTGTGGCAGGCTGGGGGGAAAGCCCCATCGATGCACTAGCCTACTCAGTACCCCAGGGCGGGTGGGGGGGGGTTGACACCATGTTTTACCGCACTAGGTGACACGAACCCTAGTGACGCCACTGATACAAATTACATGGCCCCCCGAGGTGGGTAGGGGGTGGAGACAATGGGTGACTTGGAGGGGGGTATCTGCACCTGTGTCTCTTAGATAAAAAAAAATTCCTTTATATTGTCATCTACAGACATTTCTCATCCACTTCTGATGTCTCCTCATCTGGACAGGTGACCCCGGCTCTGCTCTCCTCCGACTGGCTGACCCCATTCTCCACAGTACAGGTGATGTTCCAGGGCCCCGGAATGGCAATGGCTGTAATGTTATTGGCGGATGTGGAATATCTCTCCTGGGATCCTCCAATCACAGATAGACGGATATTCAGCTTAGTCCCCGCCTCCACCCTGCAGGAGATCTCAGCGCTGCCATTCCGGAGACATGAGACATGGAGGAGTGGAACCGATACTGGAACTGAGAGAGACAATCATTTCCATTGATAAGGTCCAATATATACACAGCATGCCCCTCCCCCATCCTTACCTATAAACAGGTGTGCAGACATCTTCCTGGAGACTGGAGGAGATAGATTGTGTCTGTGTGCACCCCTCCCCCAAACACTAAATCCCCTCCCCCACTAACATTACACCCATTTTCTTCAGTCACGTGACCCCCATCAGGGTTGTCACCCCCACACAACTTTTTTTTACTGACAAAACATTTAGAATTTACTGAAGAAGCCCATTATATTACTGACAACCTGAAATATGACAGAAACTCCTATTAGAAACTTCTCTTTCCTAAGAGGTGAAACCTGATTGGTTGCTGTTGGCAGAAGCTCCGCCCTCCATTGTCAGTGTGTGTATTGTGGATCTGTCACACCCCCAT
Organism: Rana temporaria; assembly: GCF_905171775.1. Classification (NCBI taxonomy): domain Eukaryota; kingdom Metazoa; phylum Chordata; class Amphibia; order Anura; family Ranidae; genus Rana; species Rana temporaria. The sequence continues at coordinate 684,106 of NW_024404414.1, read as the reverse complement.
CAATGGTCACATCTACCACATGGGGACCCCGAGCAGAAGGCACAGCACAGTTCAGATCACAGCAACTTCAGGAGGACTGAGCACTGCAGATCTGAATCCACAGGGAATGGTGAGGATGGGGCAGTAATCAGAGGACATTGTACATACGTCTCTCCCAGATCTTCTCCTATATAATGTATGGATATAAAGACTAGGACTGGAGGTGGGGGTTGGGTGGACTTACCTTCTAAATGGACGCTGTAATAATCTGTCTGTATACTGCGTCCTGTAGAGTTATGTATATACACCCTGTATATCCCGTCATTCTCCGGAGTCACATTGGATATGATGAGACTTCCATTCTCTGATATCTTCATATTGGAGAAGAGTGCAATCTCATATTTACTCAATGTACATCCCCTGTGTATAAATATTATGGTGTCAGTGTGTCTGGTTGAGTTTTTATATTTCCATTCAATCCGGTCACATCTCCCTCTATCTGGATGGGTGAGGGTGAGATGACGTCTGATAGGGAGGAGAAGAACAGATCCCGGCCGGGTGAATATTTCCTCCTGAACACTCGGGACATTTCCTGTACAGACAGAATACAGATCCCAGTCAGGTCACAGTGTACTCCCCTCCCCCCTCATATAACACACATTGATGAAGAACCATCTGGAATCCCATGAGACTAATGAATAAAAAATCCAAAATTATCAGATCTCCACTTTAAGAGTCTTTATTGATCACACCGGGGATAAAGAATGGGGATCACACTTCCACATATCACCCAATCCTGGCCTTAGTCATAGCAGATTACCAGACAAGTATTGGTGATATGATCACACTTGGCTTCAGGTTCTGATGAACATATCAAAAGTTCAGATGTAGAAACCAAACCCCATTGAAATAACTGCAGGACTCCCTTTAGAAATCAGGGGGCCCCGTACTGTCTACCAGTCAAGGGCCCCTCCATGCTCGGTGTGATGAAAGCATAGAAGTACACAGAGGGTGCATAGGCCTAACACATTATCCTCAATACTTGTTTTTATTTAATAAAATAGAGGTGACTATATTCCCAAACCAGTACTTGTGTCATCACATTGTCATAACATCATCCGCCTAAATCCATATGGAAAAATCCCCAACACTTGTAGTCACATTGGCTACGCGTTTCAAGGTTTCCCTCTTTTTAAGATCCTACAGAACATGTCCATTTCACATACTTATATACGGTGTACTGATTTAAATGGTAGTACCCCTTTATGGGTCAATCTCCTCATTTTATAGTGCCCAATGTGATCAAAAGGTGGGTAGATAGGTTAGGGTCGTGCGACCTGAAAATCACGCAATTTTGCTGCAATTTTTTTGCGGCAATTTTGCCGTGACTCTGACGCGACCCAAAGCAATGATTGTGCATTCTTGAGGTCCATGGACCCCAAGTCGCACCAAAGTTGGGCACCTATTGGAAATCATGGAGTATGACTTGTCATGTGACCCCCAAAGGGGTCCCCTAAACCTGCCTGTGAAGTGGCCCATCTCTAACATCTAAACAAGAAGCACAGCAAAAGTGACATTTACAAAGGAAGGAAATCTGTTTGAAATTCTGGTAATTCTGGTCTTTGCACACTCCCTTTATTTAATTCAACAGGAACCCCCATAATATATAGCAGACCCTCATCTGGGAGGATCAAGGAGGATGAGGGTCTGGTATAGGAATTTTGGGGGGCCCATTGCATTTTTTACAAAATAAAGAAAACTTGCAGGAAGAAATAAATGTTTGTTTTCTATTTATTACTTTTCCTACATAACCATGGCTGCCGAAAAGAGGGTGGAGTCAGCCCTCCTGTACAGGGTCTGGGCCCCATTTGTTCAGCATGTAATCCTTGTACAGTTTCTGACAATTAAAATATGGGTATGGACTCCTTTATTTTAATTGCCAGGAACCGCAGCAAAAGGATTACTCCGACTTTGGCCAAAAACATTAAATAGCCCCATTCCTGCCTTACCAGCTTCAGGGGGAGCGGTTGGGGGAGTGATAAAAACACGGCTCATCAATGTGGTTTTATTGCCTCAACTGAAAGTCTATATACAGCCTGATTAAGTGGGGCAATTCAAATGATAATGTGGCAGATGCTGCTGTAACCCCCGGGAATCTTTCCGCAGGCTGAACTCCATACATAGAAGTTTTGACAAGTTCTTTATTAAAGAAATTACAAAAAAAACACAAAAATCCAGCATTGCAAATCCATTGACAACCATGATAAATGTCACCTGACAACTTTCACTGAAAGAGAAAACCTGTCTGGTTCAAAAAACATTGTCTTATGTAACATTTAATATCTGCATGGACTGAAGTCCCATGTAAAAGCCCTGGGGAGAAAAATGTAAATAGATAATAATAATAATAATAATAATAATATATTATCTTCTCTTTTTAATGTTCTTACATACCTGTGCCTGGACAGAGAAGAGCCCACAGGAATGGGGAACATGGAGGGGACACAGGAGGAGGACATGGAGGGGACACAGGAGGAGGCCACGGAGGGGACACAGGAGGAGGACATGGAGGGGACACAGGAGGAGGCCACGGAGGGGACACAGGAGGAGGACATGGAGGGGACACAGGAGTAGGACATGGAGGGGACACAGGAGGAGGACACGGAGGGGACACAGGTGGAGGACATGGAGGGGGCACAGGTGGAGGACATGGAGGGGGCACATTTCTGCAATCAAGGTATCTATGATATGTACTCTGTCTGATAATAATTCTGTATTATCACCTCTTTAGAATGTTCTTACATACCTGTGCCTGGATAGAGAAGAGCCCACAGGAGGAGGACACGGAGGGGACACAGGAGGAGGACACGGAGGGGACACAGGAGGAGGACACGGAGGGGACACAGGAGGAGGACACGGAGGGGACACAGGAGGAGGACACGGAGGGGACACAGGAGGAGGGCACGGAGGGGACACAGGAGGAGGACACGGAGGGTACACATCGCTGCAGTCGGGTTGTCTGGTCTGTGTGGAGGAAGAATGAGAATTTGTAGAAAATAATAAAAGAGGAAGAAGATTCTGCATTGTATGACTTGTGTTTCCTTTTCTTTATATGCATATAAATCTGATGTGTTATCACACCCACCACCAATACTTCTCTGTCTGGTAGATGGCGGAAAGTTATATTTCTGTTATATTTCACATCATCCTGCGATGTAGAATCATGTCAATCGTGATAAACGACACCCACTGAAAGAAAAATATCTGCCAACTGACCGACCATCTGATCTTTTTATCCGGCACCGAATGACATCTCCTGATCCCCACCACTAAGAGTATACAAAACGTTGGGGTCTCCGCGGTCTCCGGGGTCTCCAGCCTCTTATTACTTTTAATTAAAGGTAATCCTGGAAACTCCCACTGAGATTCTCACATCTAATTGCCAAGTGGGTGAATTTCCAAATGTGAATGATCCTTTATGTAAATGTTGATGGCAAATAAGGAAGTTGTTTTAAACAAAATTAGAACAGATATTTTACAATTGCAAACCTATAAATAAAAAATCTGAGTTTCACAAAATATAAATCATCAGAGTAATGACAAATTCCCAGCAAAGATAATTTGCCACTTATTTGTGACAGTATTGAATTGTAAGTCTGTTAACTTGCTGCACATTTTCATTGGCAAGTTGTACATTTGCAGACTGCAGAGCAGTCTAGTTCAAGTTCTAGTTGTCACTTTTCCAATTTGTAGCAAATTTGCGTGGCAAGTCTCTAGCAAGAGCAAAGTTGCAGTGGTGAGTCTACAGCAAGAGCTCTGCAAGTCTACAGCATGAAAATTCAGCCACAGTGCCCCCTGTGGTGGGATGACTATTGTACAACATAACTGAACCAGAACCTGCAGCAGACTTGCAGAATGTTTGCAAAGAAAGTTGATCTGGAGTCCTGCAATGTGGACTTGCTGCAATTGTGAATCAAACTTGCGAAGCCGGCAAGTCTAGCAATAGCTTAGCAAGTCATTTTCAAACTTGCAGCTCAATTGTTTGCTATCCGGGATAGATTGTATAGAATATGAAATTATTAATATGGGAAAGGAAAAGTTTGAAAGGGACGGGGTGGACTATGAAATGTATAATGTGTATTCCAGAAAAAGGATGAAAAATCTGACAGAAGGAGAAGATCTGAGAGGAAGAAAAAGTTGATGTAAAACCTGGAAATGTCAGTTTTTATGACACAGAAATTGGAGAAACTTCAAGTGTGAAATGAACAATGTTATACATTTTTCTAATAGACCTCTAAGGGCCAGATTCTCAGTCAGCGGCGTATCTTTGCCCGGGCGTAACGTATCCGATTTACGTTATGCCTCCTTCCCAAAGCACTTGCTCCGTAATTCAAATTTGGATCAGGGGGGGCGTGTTTTATGTAAAACTACTGTGACCCGACGTGATTGACGTTGTTTCGGAATGGCGCATGCGCCGTCCGTGGAATTTCCCAGTGTGCATTGCTCCAAAGTACGCCGCAAGGACGTCATTGGTTTTGACGTGAACGTAAATGACGTCCAGCCCCATTCACGGACGACTTACGCAAATGACGTAACTTTTTCAAATTTCGACGCGGGAACGACGGCCATACTTAACATTGGTACGCCGCACTTATGCCTCATATAGCAGGGGCAACTATACGCCGGGAAAAGCCTAATGTAAACGTCGTAACTTTACTGCGTCGGCCGCACGTACGTTCAGGAATTCCCGTATCTAGCTAATTTACATACTCTACGTGGAATTCAACGGAAGCGCCACCTAGCGGTCAACAAAAAAATGGAGTTAAGATCCAACGGCGTAAGAGACTTACGCCTGTCGGATCTAATGGATATCTATGCGTAATTGATTCTAAGAATCAGGCGCATAGATACGACGGGTCGGATTAGGACTTACGACGGCGTACATGGCGCTGCGCCGTCATAAGTCCTTTCAGAATCTGGCCCTAAGTACTTAGAAATTAATCTCTTGTATTGAGGGAAGTATTTTACCCCAGAGAAGAATTCCAGCCTCTTCTCCTCTATTTTAGAAGATGATATATTTCATATTTTTATATCTTACACTTAGAAAAGACCATGGTGGGGGAGGGGAGTCTTAAATTGAGGGGAAAGGATACACATAGTAATGAAAAGAAGGCTGAAAGTAACACTGAATTAAATGTATAACTTAAATCGCAGCACTGCTTACTTATAAACCATATAAAGAGCTCAAACTATCATCACAATTATCTCTATATATACACTTGTGTACTTTGTGCACTGATCAGAATAAATCCACTATGATAATCTCCCCATACACTGGTTTGTATAGTGATTGGCACTCTCTATCTCCTGTGTTCAATCACTTCCTGGTAATTCACAATGACGTCACCCAGCTCCGCCCTATGCGTTACGTCACACCTTGTGACATCTTTAGGGGTCCGACTTTGGAAATTTAAGAAACACATGACAATGTAAACAGGATAAAATAGATTAGGATGAGGTTTATGCCGCATGGGAGATTACTATTACTATTATAACCCTGAGTGAAATGAAGTCATCAGTTTCAGTAATTCATGTCATATAGTGGTTTTCATGAATTGAGGTTTAGAAAATGAAAAATCTTTGAACTGTTTTGTAAGGCTTATGTTGGCAGTAATGGAGACATTTACACACATAATACCTTGGCCAACTGTCACATTTCCTGTGGAAGTGATTTAGCCATCTGAACAGTTCAATGGGTGCTATAATGTACCAAACCCCGCCCCCCAACCTGACCCCCCAGCATACATTATGTCCCAGGATCCACTGCCCCCTCTCGGGACTCCAGGATGGCCATGGTGGGTGTCAGGGTGAAGAGTTGATGGTCTCTGTATTGAGTGAAGATGGAAGTGGTGAGCTTCTCTGATTTCAGATCTGTCATTCCCCATCTGCTGTGGCCGGAGGAGAAACTGATCAACCATCATCTCTGCAATGGGGTGACATCATTACCAGTTAACTCTGTAAAGGATTTTAAAGTGTCGCCTAATGACAATTTTGAGTTCTGTGTTTGTCACCATTTCACCGCAGCACACAATTTTAAGGCTTGACATGTTTGGTGTCTATTTACTCAGAACAATCTCATCTTTATTATTCTACCAAACATTACGTGATATATTGGGGTTGGTTCACTAAAACTGCACAATGTAAAATCTGGCACTGCTCTGCATAGAAACCAATCAGCTTCCAAGTTTTTGTCAAAGCTTAAGTGAACAAGCTGAAGTTAGAAGCTGATTGGCCGCCATGCACAGCTGCACCAGATTTTTCACTCCCCAGTTTTAGTAAATTAACACCATTGTGTTTGTGTGCATGAAAATGAGCTTTATTGTGTTTTTTACTGAAAATATGGGTTTGATAATTATTTGTTCTTATATTGTATGATGAAAAAAGTTGCAACAACATCCATTTTATTATCAAGCATCTCTGCTTTCAGGAAATATTTACTGTTTTGGGGTTGTGACTAATCTTCAGACCTAAAATGTGCATTTTAACCTGTGTACAAAAACAACAAACAAAGTGGGCTGTAGTAATGAAAGGGTTAATGATGCCAATAAATATGAAATGATGTATAGAAAAAAACAATATCTATGAGGCATCATTCTGATTTCTATCTTATACAATACAGGGGGGGACTGATGAATGTCTCCCAGAGGAATATTGATAGTGACTTGGTTAGATTAGAGAAAAACACGTCCAATTATATCTCTTCTAAAGAATATCACCTAAATCCATTAGAGAGACAAGCATTGAGATCACTGGCAGAGAATCCTAACACAGCCTTTTTGGACAGTTTGCTACTTTCGAGGAGTTGAAGCATACATATATATAAATGTAACATCCTGATGTTTAGGCAGGGCTGCTATTCAATTTAGTTGACAGGCGATAGTTGCCTTGGCCAACTGTTACGAGATCAATTTCCCCCTAATTCTGGACTTACTACACTTAGGAATAAATGGGGTGTCTCAGCCAATGGGCAGGGATTTTCTTGGGTCCCTTGGCCTGCTGGGAGAGCCTATTTATTTGGTTTCTCAGGGTTCTGTACCACCTGGATGGCTGTCTGGGTGGACGTGTGTTGTGCTGCCCCGAGCTGCTAGGCCTATCCAGAAGCAGGAGAGCAACGTAGAGTTGGGACTGCGGGCTTGTAGTCCAACCAGAAGTAATGGTTCCGTCAGTTGTGGGAACCAGTTGGGTTCAGAGGGAGAGGGGAAGCTTTTGCCACTAACGGTCCATCCACCTTGTTACTGGAGACTACTGTGAGTAAGCCGAGGCCAGTACCAGAGCAGACTTCTGACCAGCTGGAAACGGTGAAGAATTGGGAAAACTTCAGCAAATGCAAAGTCAGGGGCCCAGCGGGACAGCAGAGGTGACCCTTGTGGAGTATCAGTGAGTGCCAAGCCATGGACCTTGTGTGTTAGCAGGGGTGAAGCTTGAAGAACATCTGTGAGTGCCAAGCCAGGGACTCAGCAGGGAAGCAGGGGTGACACTTGAGGAAGATACTGAGTGCTTACAGTGGAAGAGCTTAGGGGATCCAGTAGCTATTGGATCTGAAGTGTATTGAGAGAGACTGCAAGACTGCAAGACTGCAAGCTCATTGAGTGAAGACCCACAGTAAGTGATTGCGGGGTAAGCTGGGAACTGTTCGTGTTGTAAATATCTGGATACAATTACAGTTAGTAACTTGTACAAGATGTTGCCATAGGAGACAGCGTCCTACTATACAAAAGTGGTGTTCAGCTGGAGGCCTTCACCTGTATGGCTGTCTGCCTATAGAAGTCTCTGAGTCTGCCAATTAACATTGCATCTTACTAAGTGTGTCCTGGCCCTAACCCTCTCTTTCACAGTTCTGTTTAAGAGACAATAAATCTCTTTGCATTCAAAAAGTATCTGGCGCCCACCCTTTTCATCTTGAATTACACCCAACATGCCTTGTAACCCACTCTACACAGAAGGATCAGCTGTCAGCTGTCCCTGACTCTGGAGGTCACCGTTACATATACATATACACACATTGAGCAAAATTTTAAAACGCAACACTTTTGTGTTTGCCCCTCTTTATCATGAGCCAAACTCAAAGATCTACGACTTTTTCTATGTACACAAAAGGCCTATTTCTCTCAAATATTGTTCACATATCTGTCTAAATCTGTGTTAGTGAGCACTTCTCCTTTGTCGAGATAATCCATCCACCTCACAAGTTTCGCATATCCAGATGCTGATTAGACAGCATGGTTATTGCACAGGTGTGCCTTGTCCACAATAAAAAGCCACTCTAAAATGTGCAGTTTTATCACACAGATGTCATAAGTTTTGAGGGAGCGAGCAATTATCATGCTGACTGCAGAGCTGTTGCCCTTGAATTGAATGTTCATTTCTCTACCAAAAGCCGTCTCCAAAGGCGTTTCAGAGAATGTGGCAGTACATCTAACCAGCCTCACAGCCGCAGACCATGTGTAACCACACCAGCCCAGGACCGCCACATCCAGTATCTTCATCTCCAAGAACGTGTGAGACCAGCCACCCGGACAGCTGCTGCAACAAATGGTTTGCATAACCAAAGAATTTCTGCACAAACTGTCAGAAACTGTCTTAGGGAAGCTCATCTGCATGCTCATCATCCTCATCTGGATCATGACCTGATTGCAGTTTGTTGTTGTAACTGACTTGAGGGGCAAATGCTCACATTTGATGGCACTATGGAGAGGTGTTCTCTTCATGGATGAATCCCGTTTTTCTCTGTACAGGGCAGGTGGCAGACAGCGTGTATTGCGTTTTGTGGGTGAGCTGATGTCAACTCAAATGTTGTGGATGGAGTGGCCCATTGTGGCAGTGGGGTTATGGTATGGGCAGGTGTATGCTATAGACAACAAACACATGTGCATTTTATTGATGGCATTTTGAATGCTTGGAGATACCGCAAGATCCTGAGGCCCATTGTTGTGCCATTCATCCCTGACCATCACCTCATGTTGCAGCATGATAATACACAGGAACCATGGTGCAAGGATCTGTACACAATTCCTGGAAGCTGAAAACATCCCAGTTCTTGCATGGTCAGCATTAGGGATGGGACAAACCCCCCCCTTGTTCGGTTCGCACCAGAACCTGCGAACACACCAAATGTTTGTGTGAACTTTAGAACCCTATTAAAGTCTATAGGACTCAAACGTTTAAAATCTAAAGTGCTAATTTTAAAGCGGTTGTAAACCCGTTTAAAACAATTTTTTTTCTCCTGCAAGGCAAAAGGCATAATGAGCTAGTATGCACCGCATATTAGCTCATTATGAAATACTTACCTCGGAACGAGGTGTGTAAAACTTACCTGGTTCGAGAAATCATCTTGCTCCGGCGTGTCTTCCGGGTATCGCCGCTCCAAAGCTGTGATTGGCTGGAGCGGAGATGACGTCACTCCCGCGCGTGCGCGTGGGAGATTTAAATTCGGCAAGGTCCGGCGGCTGCCGGTCCTTTAGCCGAGGATCCCCCCTGGGCATGCGCCGGTGACGTCAGCAGCGCATTGCAAAGGGAATATCTCCTAAACCGTGCAGGTTTAGGAGATATTCTTTATACCTACAGGTAAGCCTTATTATAGGCTTATCTGTAGGTAAAAGTCATAAAGTGGGGTTTGCAACCACGTTAAAGGCTAATATGCAAGTTATTGTCCTAAACAGTGTTTGGGGACCCGGGTCCTGCCCCAGGGGACATGTAGCAATGCAAAAAAAAGTTTTAAAAATGTCAGTTTTTTTGGGAGCAGTGAATTTAATAATACTTAGAGTGAAACAATAAAAGTGTAATATTCCTTTAAATTTCGTACCTAGGGGGGTGTAAAGTTAGCATGTGAAATAGCGCATGTTTCCCATACATAGAACTGTCCCTGCACAAAGTGTCATTTCTGAAAGAAAAAAAGTCTTTTAAAACTGACTTGCGGCTCTAATGAATTGTCGGCTCTGGCAATTCAGAGAGGATTCATTCATAAAAAATAAAAATAAAAATCGTGGGTTCCCCCCAAATTCAATTAAAAAGCCCTTCAGGTCTGGTATGGATATTAAGGGAAACCCCACCGTCAATTTAAAAAAAATGCCGTGGGGTTCCCCCAAAATATCCATTTCAGACCCTTCAGGTCTGGTGTGGATTATAAGGGGAACTCCACCCCAATTTTTTTTTTTTAAATGGCGTGGAGTTCCCCCAAAAATCCACACCAGACCCCTTATCCGAGCACGTAACCTGGCCGGCCGCAGAAAAGAGGGGGGGACAGAGTGCAGCCCCCTCCTGAACCATACCAGGCCACATGCCCTCAACATGGGGAGGATGTCCCCATGTTGATGGGGACAAGGGCCTCATCCCCACAACCCTTGCCCGGTGGTTGTGGGGGTCTGCGGGCGGGGGGCTTATCAGAATCTGGAAGACCCCTTTAACAAAGAGGACCCCCAGATCCTGGCCCCCTCCATGTGAATTGGTAATTTCACGAAGGAAGTGTAAATAGTTGTAAAACACACACACACACCGTAGAAAAAAGTCCTTTATTAATAAAAAAATAATAAAAAAAATCCAGCGGTGGTAATCCACTCGGTCCCGGCTCCCTGCTCCAACGTGGTCTGTATCCAGTGACGGGTGATCTCCTCTCCGGTCCAGGGTTGAGAAGATAATCCGGGATCCAGAGCACAGCATCGCCGGCCTCCTCTCTTCGCCGGAAACAGCCCGGCAAAAGACGCGGCTGAAGCTATGACATTTCTTTTATTGGTGAGGCGGGGCCACCCGTCACGTGACCAGCCCCCTCTGACGCAAGGGGGAAGCCAGGATTCTCCAGTGACGTAGCAGAGGGTGCGTCAGTGGGGGAAGGGGTCACGTGACGGTTGGCCCCGCCTCACCAATAAATGAAATGTCACAGCTTCAGCCGCGTCATTCGCCGGGCTGTGTCTGGCGGAGAGAGGCGGCCGGTGATGCTGCGCTCTGGATCCCGGAATATCTTCTCATCACTGGACAGGAGAGGAGATCACCGTTGCTGGATACAGACAACGTTGGAGCAGGGAGCCGGGACCGAGTGGATTACCACAACCACCGGCAAGGGTTGTGGGGATGAGGCCCTTGTCCCCATCAACATGAGTACATCCTCCCCCTGTTGAGGGCATGTGGCCTGGTATGGTTCAGGAGAGGTGGGCGCACTCTATCCCCCCTCTTTTCTGCGGCCGGCCAGGTTAACGTGCTCGGATAAGGGGTCTGTTGTAGATTTTTAGGGGGAGCTCCACGCCATTTTTAAAAAAAAAATTGGGGTGGAGTTCCCCTTAAAATCCAAACCAGACCTGAAGGGCCTGGTAATGGAATTTGGGGGGACCCCCACGCTTTTTTTTTTTTTATGAATGAATTCTCTCTGAATTGCCAGAGCCGACAATTCATTAGAGCCGCAAAGCCGGTTTTGAATGACTTTTTTTCTTTCAGAAATGACACTTTGTGCAGGGACAGTTCTAAGCACGTGAAACATGCGCTATTTCACATGCTAACTTTACACCCCCCCCTAGGGATGAAATGTAAAGGAATATTTCACTTTTATTGTTTCACTTTTAGCATTATTAAATTCACTGCTCCCGAAAAAACGGCAGTTTTTTTAACTTTTTTTTGCATTGATACATGTTTCCTGGGACAGGACCCGGGTCCCCAAACACTTTTTAGGACAATAACTTGCATATTAGCCTTTAAAATTAGCACTTTAGATTTCAAATATTCGAGTCCCATAGACTTTAACAGGGTTCTAATGTTCACAAGAACATTTGGTGTGTTCGCAAGTTCTGGTGCCAACCGAACAGGGGGTTGTTCGGCTCATCCTTAGTCAGCATACTCACCCGACATGTCACCCATTGAGCATGTGTTGGGATGCTCTGGATCGGCGTATACAACAGCGTATTCCAGTTTCTGCCAATATCCAGCAACTTCGCACAGCGAAGATGTGCTGCACTGCGTGAGGCAAATTGTGGTCACACCAGATACTGACTGTTTTTTTTGACCCCCCGGATTCCAACAATACAGTAAAACTGCACATTTTAGAGTGGCCTTTTATTGTGGCACACCTGTGCAATACTTATGCTGTCTAATCAACATCTGGATATGCCACACCTGTGAGGTGGATGAATTATCTCAGCAAAGGAGGAGTGCTCACTAACACAGATTTGTGAACAATATTTGACAGACATAGGCCTTTTGTGTACATAGAAAAAGTCGTAGATCTTTGCATTCAGCTCATGATAAATAGGGGCAAAACACAAAAGTGTTGCGTTTATAATTTTGCTCAATATCTATATATTTATATCAGGGGCGGACTGACAACTCATGGGGCCCCCGGGCAATAGAAGATTATGGGGCCCCCAGTCTTACAGATGGCCACCACGCCAGGAGGCAGTGCAGAGGCAGGGCAGCTAAAATCTTGGGATTTTCACATCAAAAGCATGTTGATTTCGGAAATATCAGGGACAGATGTAAAAAAAACATAGATTTTTACATACTGGGCCAGATTCACAAAAGAGATACAACGGCATATCTCCTGATACACCGTCGCATCTCTGTGATCCGCCCGTCCTAACTATGTGGCTGATTCATAGAATCAGTTCCGCATAGATAGCCCTAAGATCCGACAGGTGTAATTGACTTACACTGTCGGATCTTAAGGATGCAATTCTATGCCGGCCGCTAGGTGGCGAGGCCATTGTGGTCGGCGTAGAATATGCAAATGACTAGTTACGCCGATCCACGAACGTCCGCGTTACCCGTCGCTCTAACTTTACGTTGTTTCCGTCGAGATACGCCGCGTAAAATTAGGGCTGAGCCCTAGTTGTTCTAAGCCATGTTAAGTATGGTCGTCGTTTCCGTGTCGAAATTTTAAAAATCACGTCGTTTGCGTAAGTCGCCCGTGAATGGCGCTGGACGCCATTTACGTTAACGTGTAAACAAATGACGTCCGTGCGACGTCATTTAGTGAAATGCACGTCGGGTAATATTCCCGACGGAGCATGCGCAGTACATTCGGTGCGGGAATGCGCCTAATTTAAATGGTGCCTGCCCCATTTGAATTAGGGGCTTGCGCCGAGTGGATTTACGTTACACCGCCGCAAGTTTACAGGTAAGAGCTTTGTGAATCAGGCACTTACGCTGTAAACCAGTGGCGGTGTAACGTAAATCAGATACGTTACGCTGCCGTGGAGCAACGTAATTCTTTCAGAATCTGGCCCACTGTTCCTGGTTTTACTGAGCCTGGCAACCCTGATGTGGCCCCCTAGTGACATGGGGCCCTCGGGCAGTGCCCGAGTCACTCAATGGTCAGTCCGCCCCTGGTTTATATATATATATATATATACACACACACATACTCTTCTTTCTTTTGGATTTAAAGCACAACTTTTAAGCCCGTTTGGACAAACGGTGAAAAATGAGTGAGAGAAAAAGTAGTTTGCATCATAAAAAGTGGGTTATTTTTTCCAAGACAAGAGGAACAGATTTGAACAGAGTTTATAGTCTTTTGGACAGGCTGATAGTTTTAGGGTAGAGAGCAGACAGAGTGCATCTTTAAAATAATAATAATAATTTGAAATGTTATAGAGAAAAATGTTACTGTGCACACCTTTTAGATAGTCCACAATGTCTTAGGGTTTGAGCAGGCAAATTGCATTTACACAACATTTTCTTGTTATTTGACATTTTATATAAACAAGTTTTACAGACTTGCGTTCCTTATGTTGAACCTATTTGGGTAGGCCATAAATTCTAAGAGAGAGAGCAGGAACATTTCATCAATAGATATAATATTGTATTTTTGCAGAGACAGAGCATAACAACAATACTGATGGATGAAATGGTTAAAAGACACATGTTGAGAGTGAATGGTGCTGCTCACCCCGGATATGTGCGATATGGGAAAGTTCCCCCAATGGGGTTTTTAGGCAAGAAAAAATTCAATAATTATAAATAATAAGCATTGTTATGCTTAAAAGATTTTATGGATGTAAACATGTGGTGTGAATCATGACAATTATAATATAAACTCTGGTAAAAAGAAAAATATAAAAATCCATACACAATGGTGCAAAACGAAAATTGTTATACAACTTGACATGTTACATGCATCTGTGCATATACAATCCTGACGTGTTTCAACCCCTTAGGGGTCTTCTTCAGAGATTTTTGGTTTGCTGTAAGAAATTACATAATGAGTTTTGAAATCCTGCCCAGGTATATTCCAAAACTGCAAAAAATATATATAAAGTGCATAGTTACCAGTTAGCTGTGTATAAAAAAGGACACTTATTGGACCAGAGTTTCCACTAAAAAGCCTTAAAAGAAATCCCAAAGGCTCCCCGGCCACCTAGCACCCCAGGATGCAGCGTCACATACTGTAGGCCACATGCAACTTGCAGGGAGTCACAATTAGGAGAATGGCCCCTATGGAGCATACATGGACAAGATGGCGGACACCTGCGGAAGAGCATTGGAAACAATATGCTCCCTCCCCCTGCCGGGAAGTCGCATGGGGGAAAAAAAACACCAAACCCACTAGCACCAGTGGCCAAAATGGAAGCCATTAATTTAGACAGACAGTAGGCCTATTACAGCTAAAAATATTACACGAACCTTTGTTTTTCAGACACAGATTATGAAAAGATTTTCTGAATAAAGTAATATTCTTTTCATTAAGAGGAAACTTTGGAGGCAGAATCAGCTTTTTTTAGCCAGAAATTTTAAATGAAACTGTATTTTTTCAAAGATATTATAAAAAATTATTCTGTTCAACAAATATGTACAATTTTTGACATAAAGCAATTGTGGAGGCCGAGATAACACCCACATCTGCCTGAATAATTTTTTTCATATCTTATTTTATTAAAAAACATTACATATAAACATTGTCATAGTTCAAGAGAAAAATATGTGATCAGGCTCACATTAAGGCAAAATAAAAAAGCATTCACCACTGTTCACTGTACATGAATCCATATAGAGAGGGTTTAACTACTTAACCCCCGGACCATATTGCTGGTCAAAGACCAGAGCATTTTTTGCCATTCGCACTGCGTCGCTTTAACTGACAATTGCGCAGTCGTGCGACATGGCTCCCAAACAAAATTGGCGTCCTTTTTTCCCATAAATAGAGCTTTCTTTTGGTGGTATTTGATCACTTCTGCGGTTTTTGCGCTATAAACAAAAATAGACGACAATTTCGAAAAAAAATAATATTTTTTACTTTTTGCTATAATAAATATCCCCCAAAAATATCTAAAAAACATTGTTTTCCTCAGTTTAGGCCGATACGTATTCTTCTACATATTTTTCGTAAAAAAAAAATCACAATAAGCGTTTATTGATTGGTTTGCGCAAAAGTTATAGCATTTACAAAATAGGGGGTATTTTTATTTCATTTTTATTAATATTTTTTTTTACTAGCAATGGCGACGATCAACGATTTTTTTTTGGTACTGCGACATTATGGCGGACACACCGGACACTTTTGACACATTTTTGGAACCATTGGCATTTTTATAGCGATCAGTGCTATAAAAATGCATTGGATTACTATAAAAATGCCACTGGCAGTGAAGGGGTTAACACTAGGGGGCGGGGAAGGGGTTAAGTATGTTCCCTGGGTGTGTTCTAAATGTAGGGGGGGTGGCCTCACTAGGGGAAATGACAGATCGCTGTTCATACATTGTATGAACAGAAGATCAGCATTTCTCTCCCTGACAGGACCGGAAGCTGTGTGTTTACACACACAGCTCCCGGTCCCCGCTCTGTAACTAGCGATCGCGTGTGTCCGGCGCCGATCATGCCCCGCCGGGCACGCGCACGGGAGTCGGGGGCGAGTGGGGGGCGCGCACGAGAGCCGACGTATAGCTACGGGCTCTCGCGCAGGGGAGCTGACCTGCCGCCGTAAAATGACGGCGGCTGGTCGGCAAGTAGTTAAACACAATTTTGAGTCTTAGACCTTGTACACACGACCGGTTTTCTCGGCAAAAATCAGCAAGAAAATTGCTTCTTGCCGAGATTACCGCTCGCGTGTACGAGGCTTTCAGGTTTCTCGGCAGGAAATCTGGTCAGAATCTCGCCGAGAAAAAAAGAGAACCTGCTCTTTTTTTTCTCGTTGAGATTCTTGTCGGCCTGTTTCCCGACGAGAAACCCGAGAGTGTGTATACTTACCTGTCACCGTGGAAACCAGCGCATGCTCGAAATAACTTTGACGCATGCGCAGTAGCTTCCATGGCATAGGTAGGGTGAAGCAAGATGGTGGCGACGGCATTGAATGTGACGAGCGCATGGTCGCTATACGCGATGACGTCACCGCGTTCTTGCCTTTCAAGAGAACCACCTTGCCAAGAATCTCGTCAGGGAAAACAACGTTTATTTTCCTGACGAGATTCTTGCCTGTGTGTACATGGCCTTAGAGAAGGGAGGATTTAGAGACACGTGAGAGGATTTATTAATTTCTCGGTAAGGAAAAGGGAATGGAAACGTAAACCGCAACAATATCACGTCATCTAATAAAATTGAATGCCGGTGGCATTGAACATTTTTAAATAAAGAAAATCCAAAACTGAGGCCCCGTACACACCATAGAATCCATCCGCTGAAAAATCCCAGCAGATGGGTTTCAGCGGATAGATCCTATGGTGTGTACACGCCAGCGGATCTGTTTCCGCGGATATTTCTCCCCTGGGATGGATTCCAGCAGATCGAATATTTGCTGACATGCCAAGCAAATCCATCTGCTGGAATCCATCCCAACGGATGGATCCGCTGGTCTGTATAGACTCACCGGATCCATCCGTCTGAAGGGATCCCCCGCATGCGTCGTAATGATTCGACGCATGCGTGGAATTCCTTATATGACAGCGTCGCGCACGTCGCCGCGTCATAATCGCGGCGACGGCGCGACACGTCATCGCCAGAGGATTTCGGCGCGGATTTCAATGCGATGGTGTGTACACTCCATCGCATAGAAATCCGCAGAAATCCTCGAGAGGATTTATCCGTGGAAACGGTCCGCTGGACCGTATCCGCAGATAAATCCTCCCGTGTGTATGGGGCCTGAGACTGATAGCAAGTACCCTGAAGGGGTTGTAAAGGTAAAAATAAATTCCCTAAATAGCTTCCTTTACCTTAGTGCAGTCCTCCTTCACTTACCTCATCCTTCCATTTTGCTTTTAAATGTCCTTATTTCTTCTGAGAAATCCTCACTTCCTGTTCTTCTGTCTGTAACTCCACACCGTAATGCAAGGCTTTCTCCCTGGTGTGGAGAAAGCCTCTTGAGGGGGGAGGGCGCGAGCAGGAGTGTCAGGACACTCTCTACTTTGCAGATAGTGAAAGGAGCTGTGTGTTAGTGGGCGTCCTGTGGCCTTGCATTACGGTGTAGTTACAGACAGAAGAACAGGAAGTGAGGATTTCTCAGAAGAAATAAGGACATTTAAAAGCAAATTGGAAGGATGAGGTAAGTGAAGGAGGACTGCACTAAGGTAAAGGAAGCTATTGAGGGAATTTATTTTTTTACCTTTACAACCCCTTTAAGATTGTTTGAGGAAACGTCCTGTCAAGTTTGTGAAGGGTAGAGTCCAGAGAGCATGGATTTTGAGATAATTTCCTTCAAGGTTTAACAAACTGGGCCATTGATGGTTTGAAAAAGGTAAAGAACTTGTTCCAGCTCTTGTTTATCTTGCCATTTAGACAAGAAGTGGACAGTTGTAGAATGAAAGCATCAATGTTTTAATTTAGGTGTACATATTGACTAGCTTAAAATATGTATTTGTGCTGGAACTCTATATAAAATTGAATAGATTTAAGAGTTTAATGATTTTTAATAGAAGACAATGTCAGAAGTAAAGAGAAGTCATATCTCAACCAGAAATAATCATTGAGACTGATATTTATCGGAGACACTATATTAAAATTATACTACTTTGCTGCACAGAAGCTCATCTTTTTTAATAAGATGCAGTTTAAACGCAGAGGTTGGGTATGTATCAGCCAGAAAAATTTTATTACATTGCAACTTTGCTGAGAGAGATAACAGATAACAAAGTTTGATTGACAAAATCTCATCCTTTCAAATAGGATTTAACTGTAGAAGCAGAGAGAAATTATTTTATATTTAAGCCATTATTTTATGAAGACACACAAACTCAAATTCCTTTTTAAAGGAGGCAATTCAAGAGGGAGAGAGCAGGCAGACTCAATTTTTTTGTGACAAATGGTGTACAAAGCAATATTAAGACAGATTTTTCATAGGCCATAACTTAATTGAAATTGGGAAATTTCTATTTAAGAAATTTGGTTAGTCCACACTACATCTGTATCCCCCCCCCCCAAAAAAAAAAATCAGGATTCCAGTGCACTCAAGCAGGCACAACAGATGAATATAAACATCATGGTGTTAATTGTATCAAAGCAATAAACAAAAAAGGCCAACTCAGAAGCAGCAGGTGGAAGCAACACATTCAATTTTAATGGCAATGTACTGTAATAAGCAATGCAAACATGAATGTTCCATGCAGTATGTGCCCAGCAAAACAAATA
Organism: Rana temporaria; assembly: GCF_905171775.1. Taxonomy (NCBI): domain Eukaryota; kingdom Metazoa; phylum Chordata; class Amphibia; order Anura; family Ranidae; genus Rana; species Rana temporaria. The sequence goes on along the minus strand of NW_024404414.1, from coordinate 665,536 downwards.
GACCGATTTTTTAACACTGGCAAATATCAATAGTGTTGAGCAGAATATGCCATATTCGATTTCGCGATATATCTCGAATATATATTCGAATATTCGAGATATATTCGCTAAATTCGAATATTCGTGATATTTTATCGAAATTAATTGAATGCGATTTTTCGCTATTGCGAATGCGAAAATAATTGCGATTTTTTTAATAACTGCGGTAGGAACGCTCTGATTGGCTTAGAATATTCGTGATATTTTATCGAAATATCGCAACATGCGAATGCGATATTTATTGCGCAATTTCGAGATATGCTGGAGGAGCGCTCTGATTGGCTCAGAATATTCGTGATATTTTATCGAAATATCGCAACATGCGAATGCGATATTTATTGCGCAATTTCGAGATATGCTGGAGGAGCGCTCTGATTGGCTCAGAATATTCGTGATATTTTATCGAAATATCGCAACATGCGAATGCGATATTTATTGCGCAATTTCGAGATATGCTGGAGGAGCGCTCTGATTGGCTCAGAATATTCGTGATATTTTATCGAAATATCGCAACATGCGAATGCGATATTTATTGCGCAATTTCGAGATATGCTGGAGGAGCGCTCTGATTGGCTCAGAATATTCCTGATATTTTATCGAAATATCGCAACATGCGAATGCGAAATTTATTGCAGATATTTCGAAAACTGCTGTAGCAGCACTCTGAAATCGAATATGTATGATATTTTAACCAAAATACATATTGCGATTGCGATTTTTCGATCGCGCATGCGCAATTGCGCGAACAACACGCGACCATTTCCTGGAGCCTTGCCAGTTTCCAACTTATGATCGCAGCGCAATCACACAGCAACATGGTTGGAAGCAATTTCAGTAAGTCTGAGGAAAAGTTGCTGATTTGTGTAAGTATTTTGACCAGTGTTATTTCATCATCTTCAACTGCATTTTAGTCTAGTTTAAAAGTTAGTATATATGATCAGATATTAGTATTTCACAAAAAATGTGTCTCCTGCTTTTACAAAACTACAAGTCCCAGCATGCCTGGACAGCTGCAGACACCCTGGTTGGCAAATGTGTATTTAGGCACTTTTCCTTGTTATTTAGCATAATGAATTTAACATTTTATTGGACATAGGACGTATGCAAACGTCCTGACTTCAGTGTCCTCAAGGCCCAAGGACGTTCGAATACATATTGCCCTTTAGATGTTGCAGAACTACAACTTCCAGCATGCCTGGGAATGCTGGCACTTCTAGTATTGTAAGTTCTGCAGGCCCACATTTTTCAGGCCTTTATGCACGGGTCTCTAAACTGTGGCACCCTAGATGCAGCAAAAGTAAAATTCTTAGCATGCACTGACAGACCGTGGCTGATGGGAGTAGTAGTTTTGCAACAGCTGGAGGTGGACTGGTCTTGAAACCCAGAGTTAGGTAACAAACCTGTAGTGTTTTGCAACCATTCTGCCTCCAGCTGGTTATTTTCTGTTGAAAAGCCTGTGGCGTGCAAAACACAACCCAAAAACTCCACCCGGTGCAAGGAAAAATTTGCACACACCTAAAGAGTGACATCACAAAAAACTGCGACGGTTGCATACGTCAGTGGTCCTCCGAAAAGGTCCCGTCTCTGACCCCCCGGGGCGTTAGGCTCCTAGGCTCCTGACAGGGAAAAGAGTTACTGTGGTCCATACAGCCGAAGCCATATGGACCCATCTCGGTCCAAGCAGCGCAATCAACACGCGAACAACACGCGACCATTTCCTGGAGCCTTGCCAGTTTCCAACTTATGATCGCAGCGCAATCACACAGCAACATGGTTGGAAGCAATTTCACTAAGTCTGAGGAAAAGTTGCTGATTTGTGTAAGTATTTTGACCACTGTTATTTCATCATCTTCAACTGCATTTAAGTCTAGTTTAAAAGTTAGTATATATGATCAGATATTAGTATTTAACCAAAAATGTGTCTCCTGCTTTTACAAAACTACAAGTCCCAGCCCAGCCCAGCATTTTAGTCTAGTTTAAAAGTTAGTATATATGATCATATATTAGTATTTCACAAAAAATGTGTCTCCTGCTTTTACAAAACTACAAGTCCCAGCATGCCTGGACAGCTGCAGACACCCTGGTTGGCAAATGTGTATTTAGGCACTTTTCCTTGTTATTTAGCATAATGAATTTAAAATTTTTTTGGACATAGGACGTATGCGAACGTCCTGACTTCAGTGTCCTCAAGGCCCAAGGACGTTCGAATACATATTGCCCTTTAGATGTTGCAGAACTACAACTTCCAGCATGCCTGGGAATGCTGGCACTTCTAGTATTGTAAGTTCTGCAGGCCCCCATTTTTCAGGCCTTTATGCACGGGTCTCTAAACTGTGGCACCCTAGATGCAGCAAAAGTAAAATTCTTAGCATGCACTGACAGACCGTGGCTGATGGGAGTAGTAGTTTTGCAACAGCTGGAGGTGGACTGGTCTTGAAACCCAGAGTTAGGTAACAAACCCGTAGTGTTTTGCAACCATTCTGCCTCCAGCTGTTTTTTTCCTGTTGAAAAGCCTGTGGCGTGCAAAACACAACCCAAAAACTCCACCCGGATGCAGTGAAAAATGTGCACACACCTAAAGAGTGACATCACAAAAAACTGCGACGGGTACATACGTCAGTGGTCCTCCGAAAAAGGTCCCGTCTCTGACCCCCCGGGGCGTTAGGCTCCTGACAGGGAAAAGAGTTAGCAACGCATATCTCCCCTATACGTGTATCCTGTGTTGTTAATAATATATTCATAATTATGCAAATGATAATGGCTGCTATATTTATGCAAAAAAGGTGGCGACCGAAATGGCAGGATATAAAATCTTTCATGTTACCCCTGTCATTGATTAATAAGGCGAGAATGCTTCCAATTGTTGAATAGCATACATTTACGTCATATATCCATAAGGCTGTCAACAGAAGTATTACAATATACTTTGTTCTTCATCTTGCAGAAGTTCCTGGAAACAGGATACGATGAGCTGCGGAGGCAGCCAGAGAAAAGGGCTGTGGTCAGCGCCCTAATCGCTGACTTTGGCGGCCAACATGACCACAAGGCCATTGTTAAGAAGTGGTCTGACCTGAAGAGGCGCCAAATGGTTCATGTCAGACGTCTTCGGGCTAAATATCATCCAGGTAAGTTATTGTTGACAGTTATGTTTTTTTTTAAAAAAGTGTATTTTGTGCGTGAACTCGAAAGAGAGAGGAGCCGGCCTGCAGGAGTTGGGAGGCCTCCCCCAGAGGCAATCTGCCACCTTTCTCCATGCCCCGGTTGGCAATGGCGGGTGTGAGGGGGTCCTCCCAACCCAACCTCGCATAGCACACCCACCAGGGGCGGGGCTGAGACCACCAAACTCAATTCACAGGTAGCCGAGAGCGGGATCCGAACCCCTAGCTGCAGAGGTGAATCAGTTGTCAGTGCAGTGGCAATCGCGTGGAGCCACCGCAGCTCCTTTGGTGACAGTTATGTAAGGTCATATGTAATTCATGTAAGGTCAGATGTTGTTAACCAAGATGCCATGTTGTGCTAACATATATCACCACCGGCCAAGGTATTCATAGTACTGTTGAAAAAAGACATGGGGCAGCAGACAGGAACACAGAAGTTATGTGGGAACATAATTTTCCCATTGCTTTGCATGGGACTTTAAAGAAAAACCCCGACCATGGCAAGTGGGGGTGGGTAAGGTTTAAACCACCTATCCTATGTTTGTGGCTGACATATAAGTAACCTGTGTGCCAAGTTTCATATAAATATCTTTAGCCGTTTGTACGTGATGCTAGGAACATACATACATACATACATACATACATACATACATACATACATTTATGCACACACACACGTTGAGTTTTATATATATAGATTACCACTAAATTCCTGTGTTAGGAGTGGGGTTGTTATAGTAATCCCGTGTGCTCCATCAGGCCCTTTTTTTAACATGAGATGGTCTGAACAAAACAAAGGAGACAAAAACAGCTCATTTTAACATGGTTGCATCCCAGCTCACGCTCAGTCCCCTGTAGTGCCCACAAGACCCTTTAATATAACATTGTCCCATTGGTTAACTGTCTATATAAATCAATTTGTATTCATATACAATACAGCAGAGTACACAGAATTTGCATACGTCATTAGAAAACATTTTTATAATATATGAACATTGTGTTATTATAGGAGCTCCAATGCCAGTTATCCGCGCCAAGCGCAGAAGGCGCCAGGCCGATGAGGAGGAGGAGGAGGATGCGGCAGAGGAGGATGCGGCAGAGGAGGAGATGGATGAAGAGGAGCAGCCAGGGCCCTCCCACTCCCCAACCCCAGCTCCTGCTGAGGAGCAAGCTGAGGAGATTCCCCCCCCCCACCACCCCAACTTCTCAAGCGGAAGAGCAGGAGGAAGAGAGCGGTCCTGTGAGCCTCGCTCAGGAAGGTAAATATGTGCACAATGATTAATAACATTTCAACAACAAAATGTAGATATAAAAATGGACAACATATAAAGCGCACCTGTCAGATTGTAGAACCATAATATGGTATTGATGCTAGAAGTATACAGGTAGTGCATAATTATTAGGCAAGTTGTATTTTTTGAGGATTCATTTTATTATTGAACAACAACCATGTTCTCAATGAACCCCAAAAACTCATTAATATCAAAGCTGAATTTTTTTGGAAGTAGTTTTTAGTTTGTTTTTAGTGTTAGTTATTTTCGGGGGATATCTGTGTGTGCAGGTGACTACTATTACTGTGCAGAATTATTAGGCAACTTAACCAAAAAATAAATAGATAGCCATTTCAATGATTTATTTTTAACAGTGAAACCAATATAACATCTCAACATTCACAAATACACATTTCTGACATTTAAAAACAAAACAAAAACAAATCAGTGACCAATATAGCCACCTTTCTTTGCAAGGACACTCAAAAGCCTGACATCCATGGATTCTGTCAGTGTTTTGATCTGTTCACCATCAACATTGCGTGCAGCAGCAACCACAGCCTGCCAGACACTGTTCAGAGAGGTGTACTGTTTTCCCTCCTTGTAAATCCCACATTTGATGATGGACCACAGGTTCTCAATGGGGTTCAGATCAGGTGAACAAGGAGGCCATGTCATTACTTTTTTTTATTTAATACCCTTTCTTGCCAGCCACGCTGTGGAGTACTTTGACACGTGTGATGGAGCATTGTCCTGCATGAAAATCATGTTTTTCTTGAAGGATGGTGACTTTTTCCTGTACCACTGCTTGAAGAAGGTCTCTTCCATAATCTGGCAGTAGGACTGGGAGTTGAGCTTGACTCCATCCTCAATCCGAAAAGGCCCCACAAGCTCATCTTTGATGATACCAGCCCAAACCAGTACTCCACCACCACCTTGCTGGCGTCTGAGTCGGACTGGAGCTCCCTGCCCTTTACCAATCCAGCCACGGGCTCTTCCATCTGGCCCATCAAGACTCACTCTCATTTCAGCAGTCCATAAAACCTTAGAAAAATCTTTCTTGAGATATTTATTGGCACAGTCTTGACGTTGCAGCTTGTGTGTCTTGTTCAGTGGTCATCGTCTTTCAGCCTTTCTTACCTTGGCCATGTCTCTGGGTATTGCACACCTTGTGCTTTTGGGCACCCCAGTGATGTTGCAGCTCTGAAATATGGCCAATCTTGTGGCAAGTGGCATCTTGGCAGCTGCACGCTTAACTTTTCTCAGTTCATGGGCAGTTATTTTGCACCTTTGTTTTTCCACACGCTTCTTTTGTTTGATGATCACGCTTCAGAAGCTTTGCAACTTTAAGAGTGCTGCATCCCTCTGCTAGATATCTCTCTATTTTGGACTTTTCAGAGTCTGTCAAATCCTTCTTTTGGCCAATTTTGCCAAAGAAAAGGAAATTGACTAATAATTATGCACACCTGATATAGAGTGTTGATGTCATTAGACCACACACCTTCTCATTACAGAGATGTACATTACCTAATATGCCTAATCTGTAGTAGGCTTTCGAGCCTATACAGCTTGGAGTAAGACAACATGCATAAAGAGGATGATGTGGTCCAAATACTCATTTGCCTAATAATTCTGCACTCCCGGGATGTGTTAGACACATAACAAGTGTATACACATGATAATGATTGATTAATAAGCAAAAAAAAATATTTATTTATTTGGTAACGTTATTTGAAATCCAAATGTTTTTTTATTATATCCTAAAAGCATCAAGAGATCTGAAGAGGCAAAATATACTCATTGAAAAGACGCACCAGAAGATCCTTCAGAACCAGCGTAAGATGAGCTACCTCAACCAACAAAATGCTCTGCTAGAGCAGCAGCTATCGGGTCAGATTGCGGAAATGCACCGCATTCAAAAACGGATTGAGAGCTATATTTAAATTTATTTTTGTATTAAAAAAACTTATTTTTTGGAAATGTTTCATTTCTTTTTGAGATAGAGTTGTAGGTTTTTCAACACATCTAACTTCACATCAAACAAATCAACATCAACACATTTAACTTCATAATAAGCAAAAACATTTTATACTATTATTTTATTTAACATTAACCTAGGACAAACTAAAGCACACGACACAGACACGACGAACACAAAATAAACTGTTGAAAAATGAACATAACAAAAGCAACAATATATATATATATATATACAAAGAGAGAGAGAGGGAGAGCAAGAAAGAGAGAGAATGCAGATGAGCTCTTGCAGTCAGCCCAATGGTTGCAGTATAAATGCCGCAAAACAGGGTTTAACATAAGGTTCATTGTTATAGTTACACTTGCTGTTTAGATCCGGTCTGGTAGTCCGGTCTGGTAGCTTGTAGCGGAGGCTGTTGGTGGATCCGCTGTGCCAGAAAGGTCATGAAGCTTTACTCAGCATGGAGGCAGCAGCAGGAGTATTAAAATATAATATAACTAGACAATGCATTTCCTGAGGAAAATGCGAGTGGGAATGCTGAATAGCTTAATTGGTGAGCCCCTTGCCAAAGACATTCACCATAACCACTACACTATCTTTAGGACACACAGCTTCTTTCTCTATCTGCAAAGTATAGAGTATGCTGACTTCCTGGTCGCCCCTCCCCCCTCAATAGGTTTCCCCTCCCCCCCAGGTCAGTGAGGAGGAATATTGCACTGAGGTCAGGAAAGTTATTTATGGAAAGAAATAACATTACAAACGCTTTTAATTCACAGATCTAATACATGATTTAAGCCTCCAAACAAAGCTTAATAAATCCTCAAACGTACATGCAATTGATACAACGACTACACCGTTTGAAATACACGGCCCTTGTAAACGCATCGATATGAAATTTATGTAGATAAACTTAAAAATGTGGCCATTTCTGCGATTTAGAAAAGAGCGTCTTTGTGAGTTCTGCAGCAACATTTTTTAGATAATTTCACATGAGAGTCTATGAGACATAATTTCTGGCTGTTGCTCCAATAATTAAAACTAAAATACGTATCGCAGAATTGGTCACATTGCCATAAACCAGACAAGCATAGCTACGTTTTGATCTAAAAATTGTGTATGAAAAGTAGATCTTGTGGGCGTGAGACCAATTTGTTTCCCCTTTTTGTAAAGATATTTTTAATTACAAAGATCTCCAATGTTAAGGTCACATGACAGACTCTAAATCCCCTCCATAGGATTACATTATAACCTATTGCATTTTTGTGAAAAATTCGCAAAACGTAAATTGCGTTTTCACCAAAAAATTGTAAACGATAACGATCTGAAAAGTCATAGCCGGATAGCTAAATATTTTGTGACCGCTTTAAAGTTTTTTCAGTGTCTGTAAGTGAAAGTATGAAGTAGCTGAAACTTTTGGCATGGCATGTGAATTCAAAGGGGAAAAGGATGTTCTCATTGACTTCAATGTTTAAAAAAAGGGTCTAAAAGCTTAAAATTTATAAAAGTGTAAAAAGTAGAAAAAAACTTGAAGAAGTCCCATCATTAGCTGAACGAGACGAACATTTTTACAGTTGAATGGTCTCAATAGCTGAAAGTATGCCGAAGTTACGCAGAACCAAAAAACTTAAGGAATAATAAGATTACTAAATTTACGGATATCAATACTGGAAATGTTTATTAAAGCATTCACACTAATTAAGATTAATACATTTACGGGTATCCATACTAGGAATGCTTATTAAAGCATTCCCACTAAGTATCACACAGGCATGATTTACAAGCAGTAGTGGTAATAGTAATACATAGCATAAAAACACTTGGGGAATACTTTACAGCATCAGTAGTGGTCATAGTAGTCAATAGTGTACCAAAAAATTGGGACACAGGTGTCTTGACTGAGCTGTAATAGTAGTAGTAGACATTGACAATACAGTGTCAAATCACTCGGGCAAGAGGTGCCATGATGAACAGCAGTCTTAATAAGAGTATATAGGGTGTGAAATAACTGCTGACATAGGTGTCTTGACTGGGCAGCAGAAGCAGCAGTAGTAGTATTAACAGTAGTAGTTGATACAGAGTCATATCACATGGGCAGGAGGTGCCATCATGAACAGCAGTAGGAATAGGAGTATATAGAGTGTCAAATAACTGCTGACATAGGTGTCTTGACTGGGCAGCAGCAGCAGAAGCAGCAGTAGTATTAACAGTAGTAGTTGATACAGAGTCATATCACATGGGCAGGAGGTGCCATCATGAACAGCAGTAGGAATAGGAGTATATAGAGTGTCAAATAACTGCTGACATAGGTGTATTGACTGGGCAGCAGCAGCAGAAGCAGCAGTAGTATTAACAGTAGTAGTTGATACAGAGTCATATCACATGGGCAGGAGGTGCCATGATGAACAGCAGTAGGAATAGGAGTATATAGAGTGTCAAATAACTGCTGACATAGGTGTATTGACTGGGCAGCAGCAGCAGAAGCAGCAGTAGTATTAACAGTAGTAGTTGATACAGAGTCATATCACATGGGCAGGAGGTGCCATCATGAACAGCAGTAGGAATAGGAGTATATAGAGTGTCAAATAACTGCTGACATAGGTGTATTGACTGGGCAGCAGCAGCAGAAGCAGCAGTAGTATTAACAGTAGTAGTTGATACAGAGTCATATCACATGGGCAGGAGGTGCCATGATGAACAGCAGTAGGAATAGGAGTATATAGAGTGTCAAATAACTGCTGACATAGGTGTCTTGACTGGGCAGCAGCAGCAGAAGCAGCAGTAGTATTAACAGTAGTAGTTGATACAGAGTCATATCACATGGGCAGGAGGTGCCATGATGAACAGCAGTAGGAATAGGAGTATATAGAGTGTCAAATAACTGCTGACATAGGTGTCTTGACTGGGCAGCAGCAGCAGAAGCAGCAGTAGTATTAACAGTAGTAGTTGATACAGAGTCATATCACATGGGCAGGAGGTGCCATCATGAACAGCAGTAGGAATAGGAGTATATAGAGTGTCAAATAACTGCTGACATAGGTGTATTGACTGGGCAGCAGCAGCAGAAGCAGCAGTAGTATTAACAGTAGTAGTTGATACAGAGTCATATCACATGGGCAGGAGGTGCCATGATGAACAGCAGTAGGAATAGGAGTATATAGAGTGTCAAATAACTGCTGACATAGGTGTCTTGACTGGGCAGCAGCAGCAGAAGCAGCAGTAGTATTAACAGTAGTAGTTGATACAGAGTCATATCACATGGGCAGGAGGTGCCATGATGAACAGCAGTAGGAATAGGAGTATATAGAGTGTCAAATAACTGCTGACATAGGTGTCTTGACTGGGCAGCAGCAGCAGAAGCAGCAGTAGTATTAACAGTAGTAGTTGATACAGAGTCATATCACATGGGCAGGAGGTGCCATCATGAACAGCAGTAGGAATAGGAGTATATAGAGTGTCAAATAACTGCTGACATAGGTGTATTGACTGGGCAGCAGCAGCAGAAGCAGCAGTAGTATTAACAGTAGTAGTTGATACAGAGTCATATCACATGGGCAGGAGGTGCCATGATGAACAGCAGTAGGAATAGGAGTATATAGAGTGTCAAATAACTGCTGACATAGGTGTCTTGACTGGGCAGCAGCAGCAGAAGCAGCAGTAGTATTAACAGTAGTAGTTGATACAGAGTCATATCACATGGGCAGGAGGTGCCATGATGAACAGCAGTAGGAATAGGAGTATATAGAGTGTCAAATAACTGCTGACATAGGTGTCTTGACTGGGCAGCAGAAGCAGCAGTAGTAGTATTAACAGTAGTAGTTGATACAGAGTCATATCACATGGGCAGGAGGTGCCATCATGAACAGCAGTAGGAATAGGAGTATATAGAGTGTCAAATAACTGCTGACATAGGTGTATTGACTGGGCAGCAGCAGCAGAAGCAGCAGTAGTATTAACAGTAGTAGTTGATACAGAGTCATATCACATGGGCAGGAGGTGCCATGATGAACAGCAGTAGGAATAGGAGTATATAGAGTGTCAAATAACTGCTGACATAGGTGTCTTGACTGGGCAGCAGCAGCAGAAGCAGCAGTAGTATTAACAGTAGTAGTTGATACAGAGTCATATCACATGGGCAGGAGGTGCCATCATGAACAGCAGTAGGAATAGGAGTATATAGAGTGTCAAATAACTGCTGACATAGGTGTCTTGACTGGGCAGCAGCAGCAGCAGAAGCAGCAGCAGTAGTATTAACAGTAGTAGTTGATACAGAGTCATATCACATGGGCAGGAGGTGCCATGATGAACAGCAGTAGGAATAGGAGTATATAGAGTGTCAAATAACTGCTGACATAGGTGTCTTGACTGGGCAGCAGCAGCAGAAGCAGCAGTAGTATTAACAGTAGTAGTTGATACAGAGTCATATCACATGGGCAGGAGGTGCCATCATGAACAGCAGTAGGAATAGGAGTATATAGAGTGTCAAATAACTGCTGACATAGGTGTCTTGACTGGGCAGCAGCAGCAGAAGCAGCAGTAGTATTAACAGTAGTAGTTGATACAGAGTCATATCACATGGGCAGGAGGTGCCATCATGAACAGCAGTAGGAATAGGAGTATATAGAGTGTCAAATAACTGCTGACATAGGTGTATTGACTGGGCAGCAGCAGCAGAAGCAGCAGTAGTATTAACAGTAGTAGTTGATACAGAGTCATATCACATGGGCAGGAGGTGCCATCATGAACAGCAGTAGGAATAGGAGTATATAGAGTGTCAAATAACTGCTGACATAGGTGTCTTGACTGGGCAGCAGCAGCAGCAGAAGCAGCAGCAGTAGTATTAACAGTAGTAGTTGATACAGAGTCATATCACATGGGCAGGAGGTGCCATGATGAACAGCAGTAGGAATAGGAGTATATAGAGTGTCAAATAACTGCTGACATAGGTGTCTTGACTGGGCAGCAGCAGCAGAAGCAGCAGTAGTATTAACAGTAGTAGTTGATACAGAGTCATATCACATGGGCAGGAGGTGCCATCATGAACAGCAGTAGGAATAGGAGTATATAGAGTGTCAAATAACTGCTGACATAGGTGTCTTGACTGGGCAGCAGCAGCAGAAGCAGCAGTAGTATTAACAGTAGTAGTTGATACAGAGTCATATCACATGGGCAGGAGGTGCCATCATGAACAGCAGTAGGAATAGGAGTATATAGAGTGTCAAATAACTGCTGACATAGGTGTATTGACTGGGCAGCAGCAGCAGAAGCAGCAGTAGTATTAACAGTAGTAGTTGATACAGAGTCATATCACATGGGCAGGAGGTGCCATGATGAACAGCAGTAGGAATAGGAGTATATAGAGTGTCAAATAACTGCTGACATAGGTGTCTTGACTGGGCAGCAGCAGCAGAAGCAGCAGTAGTATTAACAGTAGTAGTTGATACAGAGTCATATCACATGGGCAGGAGGTGCCATGATGAACAGCAGTAGGAATAGGAGTATATAGAGTGTCAAATAACTGCTGACATAGGTGTCTTGACTGGGCAGCAGCAGCAGAAGCAGCAGTAGTATTAACAGTAGTAGTTGATACAGAGTCATATCACATGGGCAGGAGGTGCCATCATGAACAGCAGTAGGAATAGGAGTATATAGAGTGTCAAATAACTGCTGACATAGGTGTCTTGACTGGGCAGCAGCAGCAGAAGCAGCAGTAGTATTAACAGTAGTAGTTGATACAGAGTCATATCACATGGGCAGGAGGTGCCATCATGAACAGCAGTAGGAATAGGAGTATATAGAGTGTCAAATAACTGCTGACATAGGTGTATTGACTGGGCAGCAGCAGCAGAAGCAGCAGTAGTATTAACAGTAGTAGTTGATACAGAGTCATATCACATGGGCAGGAGGTGCCATGATGAACAGCAGTAGGAATAGGAGTATATAGAGTGTCAAATAACTGCTGACATAGGTGTCTTGACTGGGCAGCAGCAGCAGAAGCAGCAGTAGTATTAACAGTAGTAGTTGATACAGAGTCATATCACATGGGCAGGAGGTGCCATCATGAACAGCAGTAGGAATAGGAGTATATAGAGTGTCAAATAACTGCTGACATAGGTGTCTTGACTGGGCAGCAGCAGCAGCAGAAGCAGCAGTAGTAGTATTAACAGTAGTAGTTGATACAGAGTCATATCACATGGGCAGGAGTTGCCATGATGTACAGCAGTCTTAATAAGAGTATATAGGGTGTGAAATAACTGCTGACATAATTGTCTTGACTGATCCAAAGGAGTCATGGGAGAAAATCATGTGGTCAGATGAGACTATAATATAATTTTTTGATCATAATTTCACTAACCGTGTTCGGAGGAAGAATAATGATGAGTACCATGCCAAGAACGCCATCCCTAATGTGAAGCATGGGGGTGGTAGCATCATGCTTTGGTGGTGTTTTTCTGCACATGGGACAGGGTGACTGCACTGTATTAAGGAGAGGATGACCGGGGCCATGTATTGCAAGATTTTGGGCAACAACCTCCTTCCCTGAGTTAGAGCTTTGAAGATGGGTCGAGGCTGGGTCTTCCAACATGAGAATGACCCAAAGCACACAGCCAGGATAACCAAGGATTGGCTCTGTAAGGAGCATATCAAGGTTCTGGCGTGGCCTAGCCAGTCTCCAGACCTAAACCCAATAGAGAATCTTTGGAGGGAGCTCAAACTCCGTGTTTCTCAGCGATAGCCCAGAAACATGACTGATGTAGAGAAGATCTGTGTGGAGGAGTGGGCCAAAATCCCTCCTCCAGTGTGTGCAAAGCTGGTGTAAAACTACAAGAAATGTTTGACCGCTGTAATTGCAAAGAAAGCCTACTGTACCAAATATTAACATTGATTTTCTCTGATGTTGAAATAGTTATATTCAGCACTGTAAATACATCAGGTCCGGGGCTTCATCAGGGAATGCATGGCAAGGGACCCTTCAGCGCCCTGAACCGACGACGGGTGCCAGAAAGTCACCGCCGATCCAGGACTCATTCATCTTTATGAATGTGAGTCTGTCCACGGACTCTTTGGACAGACGGGTCCTCTTGTCCGTGACCACCCCACCTGCCGCGCTGAATGTCCGCTCAGATAGTACGCTGGAGGGGGGGCAAGACAATAACTCCAGCGCATACTGAGCGAGCTCGCGGCAGGTGTCCAATCTGGCAACCCAGTACTCCATGGGGTCGTCGGTGCTCATACTGTCAGAAGCACCGACGGACGCCATGTAGTCTGCCACCATGTGGGCCAGCCGCTGGTGGTGACTGCTGCTGCTGCTGCTGGTGGTGGTACTGGGTCGCTCGGTTTGGAAGAACATCCTCATCTCTTCCATTAGGTCCCCTGCTCGGCTGCAGCTGGGTGCAGCCACCTGCTGGGTGAGATGAGGGGGGACAACTGGAGGCCGGGGAGTTGCCTGCTCCAACCGTCTGACAATGGCTGCCTGCAGTTCCTCCATCCGGTGCTGCCTCCGGCTGGCTGGGATGAACTGCTCCAGTTTCCCCTTGCACCTGGGATCCAAAAGGGTGGCCATCCAGAAATCATCCCTCGTCTTGATGGTCTTAACCCGGGGGTCCCTCCTGAGGCATCTGAGCATGTGGGCAGCCATGGGGAAGAGCACAGCCCGCTGTGACTCCTCAATGCTGGCCAGGTGAATGAGGTGCGACTCTTCTTCCCTGAGGCGCTGCTGGTCAAACTCAGACATGCCCAACCCCCGGACTATCGGTGCCCCCAACACCGGCTCTCCCTCCTGACCAGGCCCTGACTCCGGGACGACACCAGCAACCACCTCCTCCTCCTCTTCATCATCATCCTCCTCCTCCTCCTCCTCCTCCTGGTCCTGGCCCTGGTCTCGGTGGAGCATTGCTGCCTCCTCCTGCTCCACCAAGGCACTCTCCCCAGCCTCGAGCAGGCGATCTAGTGTCCTCTCCAGCATGAACAGTATTGGCAGCACGCTATTGAGGCCAATTTGCTCACTGCTGACCATCTTGGTCGCCTGCTCGAAGGAGGACAACACTTGGCAGACCTGGTTTATCTGCCCCCACTGCGCACAGGCGATGAAAGGGAGTTGTGGTGAAGCCCTCTGAGTGCCTAGTTCCATCAGGTACTCCCTCACCGCCCTTTGCTGCTCCCACAACCTCTTCAGCATGTGGAGGGTGGAGTTCCACCGCGTCACACTGTCCACAATCAGCCTGTGAAGGGGCAGATTGTACTTCCGCTGCAATTTGGACAGGGACGCGGTAGCGGTTGGGGAGCGCCTGAAGTGGCTGGCAATCCTACGCGCCTTTGCCACAATGTCACTCAACCCTGGATAAGTGCGCAGGAACTTCTGCACCACCAGGTTGAGGACATGTGCCAGACAGGGCACGTGCGTCAGACTGCCAGCATGGAGGGCGGCGAGTAGGTTGCTGCCGTTATCGCAGACAACCATACCTGGCTGGAGCCTTCGGGGTGTCAGCCACTTCTGGACCTGAGCTTGAAGTGCTTTCAGCACTTCTTCTGCAGTGTGTCTCCGGTCCCCTAAACTAACAAGCTGGAGCACGGCCTGACAGCGCACGTGCCCCACACTTGAGTAGCTACGGGGGCGCTTGCTGGGAGGCTCAGCAGCTGCGGAGACAGTGGCTTGAGGGAGACCAGCAGTTCTCCCCTGGACACCCCGGGGCGGCACCACAAGATCGGTTGCCGACGATCCCTCACCGACGCCTCGGAGGGAAACCCAATGGGCCGTGAAGCTGATGTAGCGTCCCTGCCCATGCCTGCTGGTCCAGCCATCCATTGTCAGATGAACCCTGTCGCTGACAGCGTGATCCAGCGACAGGGTTACATTCTGCACAATGTGCTGGTGTAGGGCAGGGACACCAGTCCTGGCAAAGAAATGGCGGCTGGGGACACGCCATTGGGGTTGGGCCTGCTCCAACATCTGCCTGAAGGGGTTGCTGTCAACTATGTTGAAGGGCAGCAGATGTTGGGCAATAACCCTTGCCAGGAGCCCATTGAGGGAACGCACACGTCGGTCTCCAGGGGGGAAGGGAGTGGTGCGGTCAAAGGCGTCTGAAATCGACGCCTGGCGCCGGACGGCAGTGCGGGACACAGACGTGGAGGGTGCTGTGGAAGTAGAGGTCTGGCTGCCGGTACCAGTACCTCTACTAGAGGGAGCGGGGGGGCATGACCTGCTGGAAACAGATGAAGATGTGGCAGGGGCTGCTGTACCCTGCTCACTTGTGGTGGTGGCGCTGCTACCACCACCACGCTTCATCTCCTCATACAACGCCCAGTGGTTTATCCTCAGGTGCTGGTTCAGGGCTGTGGTACCCACCCGAGCCAAACACTTCCCTCTCTTCACCCTCACTTTACAAATCCGGCAGATGGCCACGGTAGGGTTGTCTGCCACCAGGGTAAAGAAATTCCAGACAGGTGACTTCAGCACCGCCCTCCTGTCAGATGGGGTGACGCTTACTTGCACCTGCTGGGATTCGGTGCGCACAGGTGGAGCTGCCTGCTGCTGCTGCTGCTGCTGCTGCTCCTCCTCCTGACACCTCCTGCTGCCATCACCAGTGGAGACCCTGACGATGGTCTCCCTGGTGGTGACCTGGCGCACCGTTTCACCAGGGTGCCTACCTTCCCCGTCGTCACTGACGTAGTGAGCCGACGCGTCAGATGGCAACCATGATGGGTCACCCTCTTCGCCCCCAGAGATGTCAGACCAAGGGCTGAGATGTGTTGGTCTGAGGGAACCACGTGACATGGAGCCTCTAGCCTGGCTCCGCTGTCCCCTCACCCACGCCTGGGTCTGACTAGGTGCTGCTGTTTCCTGCACCAAAACAGCAGCACCAGTTTGAAGGGATGTCTCTGGGATACTGCCAGCAGGTATCCCATCCTCCTCATCCATCCCTTCAAAAAGGTCCTGACCATCAGGACAGAGCTGGAGGTCTGCCTGATGCATGGCCTCCCCCAAGAGATCCCTATCACTGTCGCTGTCGAACAGTAAGATGCTGGACTCTTGGGGGCTGGGGGGGGGTAGTACAGGCAATGGTGTAATGGTGGTACTACTGTGAGTCGGGACCGACGACTCAGTGGCACTGCTGTGCCCCATGTAGTCCACCACTACTTGAGCCTGAGATGGCAATATCGGGCGGCTGCCCGATGGGAAGAACTCCCGGATCAGGCGTACTCCCCTTGCACCCGATCCTCTACCACTAGTAGGGGCACGAGAGGTACCCCGTGCTGGCAGCGATCCAGCACTGGGAGTAACTCCCCTACCCCTACTGCCACGGCCACGGATGCCGCTCATAATTGCTGATATGTGTGTGGGGGGGTTAAACTTTATTGGGGGGGAAAATGTGAACAAAATGTGTTTTTGTGTTTTTTTTACAAGACAGGCACGCAGACAAAGACGTACACAGACAGCTACTAAACTATAAGAAAAGTAGTACACCAGACAAGGACTACAAAATTAAAGAAAAAAAAAAAAAGCACTAAACAAACACTAACTTTTTTTTTTTTTTTTTTTTTAAACACAAAACACAGACACTAAACACACACTAAGCTAAGCTAGATGAAATAAATGTACACTAACAGTGTGTACACTTACTACACAAAATTTAACTAAACTGAACACAAAACTTAGCTTTTATAAAAGCTCTTTAGGGAAAACTAAACAAAATGTGAACTGAGATGCCTATCAAATATCACTGAACAGCGAACCTGCAAGATCTGACAGTAACACAAGATGAACAAAACTTAGCTTTTAGAAAAGCTCTTTTATAAAGCTCAGATCAATATGTGTTCTGAAATCTCTTGCAAATATAACTGAACAGGGAGGATTGCAGGATCAAACAGTAACACAAATGAAAAAAACAGCACAAAACAGCACAAAACGTAGCTTTGAAAAAAGCTCTTGGGTCTATTGCTTTGAAAAAAGCAGTTGATATACTGGAAAAGATCCACTGGAATCACTAAATAGCAATGCTGGTGATGATCTAAATCAATCAAGAACAAAGACACAGGAAACCAGGAACACAGAAACAGCCTCCACACTCTATAGCCAGCTTCTGAATCTGCAATGAAATGGTGCTGGGAGTGAGCTTATATAATGTCCATGCAGGCAGGTTCCTATTGGTTGCTAACCTGTGACGAGTGTGGAAGGAGAACTCTGATTGGCTCTGATGCAAAAGGGCGGAGCAAATAATCGCGCAATATTCCTATTGCCGAATATTCGCATTGCGAATATTCGGCAATATAAAATGATCGCTTCAGCTACTCGGCCCAATGGCTCTAATCATACCAGCAATGCTTTCAGACGTCTATGGAGATCACTAGGATGTGATCTGTTTTAAAAATGAAACTGTAAAAATCGCTCTGATGCGGAAGATCGGGGCGAGGAAAATAATCGCGCGATATTGCGTTTGCCGAATAATCGCATTGCGATCTTTCTGGAAAATTCAATGAACGCTTCAGCTACTCGGCCCAGGGTCTCTAATGATACCAGCAATGCTTTTAGACGTCGATGGAGATATCTAGGATGTGATCTGATTCAAAAAAAAAATTGTAAAAAATCGAATATTCGGAATTGCGAATATTCACCGCGAATTTCGAAATATAGCGCGATTTCTCGAATATGCTATATTCGAGTCGAATATTCGCAATGCGAATATTCGTGAGCAACACTAGTCAGCATTAGGGATGGGACAAACCCCCCCCTTGTTCGGTTCGCACCAGAACCTGCGAACACACCAAATGTTTGTGTGAACTTTAGAACCCTATTAAAGTCTATAGGACTCAAACGTTTAAAATCTAAAGTGCTAATTTTAAAGCGGTTGTAAACCCGTTTAAAACATTTTTTTTTTCTCCTGCAAGGCAAAAGGCATAATGAGCTAGTATGCACCGCATATTAGCTCATTATGAAATACTTACCTCGGAACGAGGTGTGTAAAACTTACCTGGTTCACGCCGAGCGAGAAATCATCTTGCTCCTGCGTGTCTTCCGGGTATCGCCGCTCCAGAGCTGTGATTGGCTGGAGCGGAGATGACGTCACTCACGCGCGTGCGCGTGGGAGATTTAAATTCGGCAAGGTCCGGCGGCTGCCGGTCCTTTAGCCGAGGATCCCCCCCTGCGCATGCGCCGGTGACGTCAGCAGCGCATTGCAAAGGGAATATCTCCTAAACCGTGCAGGTTTAGGAGATATTCTTTATACCTACAGGTAAGCCTTATTATAGGCTTACCTGTAGGTAAAAGTCATAAAGTGGGGTTTATAACCACTTTAAAGGCTAATATGCAAGTTATTGTCCTAAACAGTGTTTGGGGACCCGGGTCCTGCCCCAGGGGACATGTAGCAATGCAAAAAAAAGTTTTAAAAATGTCAGTTTTTTTGGGAGCATTGAATTTAATAATACTTAGAGTGAAACAATAAAAGTGAATATTCCTTTAAATTTCGTACCTAGGGGGGTGTAAAGTTAGCATGTGAAATAGCGCATGTTTCCCATACATAGAACTGTCCCTGCACAAAGTGTCATTTCTGAAAGAAAAAAAGTCATTTAAAACTGACTTGCGGCTCTAATGAATTGTCGGCTCTGGCAATTCAGAGAGGATTCATTCATATAAAAAAAAAAAAAAAAATCGTGGGTTCCCCCCAAATTCAATTAAAAGGCCCTTCAGGTCTGTTATGGATATTAAGGGAAACCCCACCATCAATTTAAAAAAAAATGCCGTGGGGTTCCCCCCAAATATCCATTTCAGACCCTTCAGGTCTGGTGTGGATTATAAGGGGAACTCCACCCCAATTTTTTTTTTAAAATGGCGTGGAGTTCCCCCAAAAATCCACACCAGACCCCTTATCCGAGCACGTAACCTGGCCGGCCGCAGAAAAGAGGGGGGGACAGAGTGCAGCCCCCCTCCTGAACCATACCAGGCCACATGCCCTCAACATGGGGAGGATGTCCCCATGTTGATGGGGACAAGGGCCTCATCCCCACAACCCTTGCCTGGTGGTTGTGGGGGTCTGCGGGTGGGGGGCTTATCAGAATCTGTAAGACCCCTTTAACAAAGAGGACCCCCAGATCCTGGCCCCCTCCATGTGAATTGGTAATTTCACGAAGGAAGTGTAAATAGTTGTAAAACACACACACACACACACACCGTAGAAAAAAGTCCTTTATTAATAAAAAAATAATAAAAAAAATCCAGCGGTGGTAATCCACTCGGTCCCGGCTCCCTGCTCCAACGTTGTCTGTATCCAATGACGGGTGATCTCCTCTCCGGTCCAGCGTTGAGAAGATAATCCGGGATCCAGAGCACAGCATCGCCGGCCTCCTCTCTTCGCCGGAAACAGCCTGGCGAATGACGCGGCCGAAGCTATGACATTTCTTTTATTGGTGAGGCGGGGCCACCCGTCACGTGACCCACCCACTCTGACGCAAGGGGGAAGCCAGGATTCTCCAGTGACGTAGCAGAGGGTGCGTCAGAGGGGGACGGGGTCACGTGACGGTTGGCCCCGCCTCACCAATAAATGAAATGTCACAGCTTCAGCCGCGTCATTCGCCGGGCTGTGTCTGGCGGAGAGAGGCGGCCGGTGATGCTGCGCTCTGGATCCCGGAATATCTTCTCATCACTGGACAGGAGAGGAGATCACCGTTGCTGGATACAGACAACGTTGGAGCAGGGAGCCGGGACCGAGTGGATTACCACAACCACCGGCAAGGGTTGTGGGGATGAGGCCCTTGTCCCCATCAACATGAGTACATCCTCCCCCTGTTGAGGGCATGTGGCCTGGTATGGTTCAGGAGAGGTGGGCGCACTCTATCCCCCCTCTTTTCTGCGGCCGGCCAGGTTAACGTGCTCGGATAAGGGGTCTGTTGTAGATTTTTAGGGGGAGCTCCACGCCATTTTTTAAAAAAAAATTGGGGTGGAGTTCCCCTTAAAATCCAAACCAGACCTGAAGGGCCTGGTAATGGAATTTGGGGGGACCCCCACGCTTTTTTTTTTTTTTTTATGAATGAATTCTCTCTGAATTGCCAGGACCTGACAATTCATTATAGCCGCAAGTCCGGTTTTGAATGACTTTTTTTCTTTCAGAAATGACACTTTGTGCAGGGACAGTTCTAAGCACGGGAAACATGCGCTATTTCACATGCTAACTTTACACCCCCCCCTAGGGACGAAATGTAAAGGAATATTTCACTTTTATTGTTGCACTTTAAGCATTATTAAATTCACTGCTCCCGAAAAAACGGCAGTTTTTTAAACTTTTTTTGCATTGATACATGTCCCCTGGGACAGGACCCGGGTCCCCAAACACTTTTTAGGACAATAACTTGCATATTAGCCTTTAAAATTAGCACTTTAGATTTCAAATATTCGAGTCCGATAGACCATTTGGTGTCCAAGAACATTTGGTGTGTTCGCAAGTTCTGGTGCCAACCGAACAGGGGGTTGTTCGGCTCATCCTTAGTCAGCATACTCACCCGACATGTCACCCATTGAGCATGTGTTGGGATGCTCTGGATCGGCGTATACAACAGCGTATTCCAGTTTCTGCCAATATCCAGCAACTTCGCACAGCGAAGATGTGCTGCACTGCGTGAGGCAAATTGTGGTCACACCAGATACTGACTGTTTTTTTTGACCCCCCGGATTCCAACAATACAGTAAAACTGCACATTTGAGGCCTTGTACTCACGACCGGATCTGTGCGCTGAAAACTGTCTGCCGGACAGTTTCCGGCGTACAAGGCAGATTTTTGTTTGGTTCCGCTGGCTTGTACACACCAGCGGACCAAATTACCGTCGTACCGGAACGCGTGCACGTAAACTACGTACGACGTCACTATAAAGGGGAAGACCAAACTTAATGGCGCCGCCCTCTGTTCCTCTTTTGCTAGTTACGGGTTTGCTCGTGTTAGTGAAGGTTTGGTTAGAGCTGATTCGCGCTTCTCGGTCTCCAGGCTTTGACAGCGTGTATTCACGGGTTCAGTGCGTGTGCTTGCGGTAACGTAGTTGTCATTCGGCTATAGGCTAGCAGGTTGTTTCTGCTTTTGCAGTTGCATCCTGTGCGCTCGTATCTGTTTGTCACGCGTTTGTCGCAGGTAGTGCTGGATTTGCGAGTGCTTTCTGTTTGAGTGTGTTCTTGACTGACCAGCCGGCCGGTTTGAAGCCATGATGGAGCAGCAGCGTCAATTTTCGCGAGTTGGTGCTGTTTATGGGATGGCTGCTGGATATGTTAATTTTTCCAGTACTTTGGCCAGAAACAGGGGGCGGAGGCGTTTCTGGACCAAGAATTGGTTGCGCCAGCGTGACCAGTTCTCACATATGCCTCTGCTTAGGGAACTCCAGGAGAATAATCCTAATGACTTTAGGAATTTTCTCCGCATGACGGACCCCGTATTCAACAGTCTGCTGGATCTTCTGTCCCCCTATATCACGAGGCAGGACACTGTGATGCGCCAAGCCATCACGGCCGAGCAGAGGCTTATTGCCACGTTGCGGTACCTGGTGACTGGGAGGAGCCTGCAGGACCTCAAGTTCTCGACAGGCATCTCTCCGCAGGCGCTTGGGGTCATCATACCGGACACATGTGCTGCCATCATCAAAGATCTGCATGAGGAGTATATTAAGGTAAGTTTCCTGGCTGTAATAATGTGGCCAACTAACTTTATTTTTAATTTCCCAGATATGCTGTGTGTTTAACTAACGTTCCCTTTTCTCCCTATGCATGTTGATATAAGCTTTACATGTTTTATTCTTGACCTACCTGCATATTTGTCCCTTACCCAATATTAACCTGTCCAGCATGCTATCCTAGGGACAAACCCACCTTGCCATTTTTTCAAACACGACTTTTTGGTTTTTGTGTCCCCCCCCCCCCTTCAAACTTTTTTAGTCCCCATCAGAGGGCTGTGGAGTCTCTTAATTAAGTGGCCCTATATATTTCATTCCCCAAATTCTCCATGCACATTTTTCAAAAGCAATTTTAATACTGTGAAGTTTCACAAGGATGCTTGTAGGATGTTTATGTGCCAAAGTACTAAATCTCTTTTTTTGTTTGTCCCCACAGCTACCCTCCACACCACAGGAATGGCAGTCTGTGGCTTCCCAATTTGCCCAGCGGTGGGATTTTCCTAACTGCGGTGGAGCAATAGATGGGAAACACGTCCGCATTGTGCCCCCACCCCACTCGGGGTCCTACTATTATAATTACAAGGGTTATCATAGTATTGTGTTGATGGCGGTGGTGTCGGCACAGTATGAGTTTCTATATGTGGACGTGGGGAAGAATGGCCGGATGTCTGATGGGGGAGTGTTCGCACGGACTGATTTCTATGATCGTCTCCAAGCTGGTGGTCTGGCATTGCCACCAGATGAAGATAATGTGGAAGGACTTCCGTTTGTGTTCCTAGCGGACGAGGCTTTCGGGCTTGGTCCTCACCTCATGCGGCCTTTTCCCCAGAGGACCCTCACCTCAGAGAGGAGTGTGTTTAATTTTCGGTTGGCCAGGGCTCGGAGGGTAGTCGAGAATGCCTTTGGGATACTCACCAACCGGTTCCGCCTGTTCAGGACATCGATACATCTGGCGGAATATAAATTGGACACCGTTGTATTTGCCTGCTGCATTTTGCACAACTTTTTACGCAGGCACTCCCAGACGTACCTACCCGACATCGGTTCTGAGGCAAGACTACCCTCAGATCCCCTTCCCGGGCTGGACACTGGTCGCGCTGGCATTGGCACCCAATCTGCTCGTGAGGTACGTGACAAATATGTTGAGTACTTCATGGGTCGGGGGGCCATTGCTATGCCAGATCATATTTCTTTCTAATTCGGCCCCCCAAAGAAAGGAATATTCTCACAACTAATAAATAATTAGACCATTGGACTTTATACAGTTGTTTGTCATTAATGCTTTTTTCTCTTTTTATCTGTCTTCCTGGTTCTCTAACTAACTTCTTCAAATTTACTGCATAATTGATTTCTCCACTTTTAGTAAATAACCACATTTTGCACAGTATTCACTCATCTACAAACAGGGTATTGAGTCTAGAAATAAGAAGCAACTCCATTTGAAAATTTTGAGGTCAAGTTGTTTATTTTTTGCTTGTTCATGACCACAAAAATTATTTTTTGCTTTTTTCATTACTCCCTGCTTTTGTACTTAGGAGTCTACAATATTTTTAGGATTTTTTTTTTTTTTTTTTTTTCAGGTAATTCAACAAAAAATATTATGAAGATTATACATTTTTTAACAAGTTCACAGTTTTGTTTATCAAATATAGTTCGATTTATTGTTTACATATATATATATATATATATATATATATATAGAATATTTTTGGTGGGGTGTTTACCGCCTTTGTATTTTTTCTTCTCGGCATATTTTTTATGCCCAAAAACCTATATTTTTTTTATTAGAATTTTTTTTTTTTTTCAAATTTTTTGTGTGTTTTTAAATACGAATATTTGTTGTGGAGATTTAGGACTCAAATCTCGACTTCACTAAATTCAGTGATTAGAGAGATTTATAATTCTATATATATATATATATTTTTTATTTTTTTGGGTGTTTATTCTTTATGGTCTAAACTTTATAGTATCCAAAAATGTACAACATGGACAAAAACAAAAAAAAAAATATTATAAAAATATAAAAATTCACAACAGCAGTCAGTCATGGTGTGCTTTCACACTGGAACACGCCAAAATTTGAAGATACACACATTCAGTGCAAACTCGCCAAATGTCATTGGTTCAACAGACAAATGGCCACATGTGCTATCTGACATCATGGGTGATCAATGTCTGTGTTTTGTGGGAGCAAACCCTTCCTCTCAACTACTTGAGGATGGAGGAGGGGGTTGGACCCACAAAGCACAGACACTAGATATTCTGTGATGGCAGATAGCACATGTTGGCACACTGTGTGTGTATCTTCAAATTTTGGCGTATTCATTATTAAAACAGTAAAAATGTTTGTGGGGGCGGGGGATGGGCGGGGGGTGTTTCAGTCTTTGACACGGCCCATCATGTCAATAATATTTTTAAAATTAGATTCGATGACCATCATTCTTTGCCGCATATTGTCCATTTCCGTGCTGCATTCCAAAAGGACATTTGTTACATTCTGTTCCATGACAACCATCCTTTCACGCATATTGTGCATTTCAGTGCTGCACTCCATTACCTGCTGAATAATTATAGCAGCACTTGCACGTGAAAATATTGACACACCATCCTCCTCCCCTAAAAAAGAAAAAAATTGTCATTTCCAAAATTATTTTTTGATGAGGCCTATCTACATATGTTTTTTTTAATCAAGCTAGGGTGACACTGACCTGATGGGCTTCTCCTTTCCACCTCTTCGACATCTTCTATCACTCCTCTTTCTTCCACCACCTCCCCATCATCTTCTATCACTCCTCCTTCTTCCACCACTTCCCCATCATCTTCGACTCCTCCTTCATCCATCAATCCACCTTCTTTCAATTCGCCAAATTGTTCTTCCGCCACTTGCCCTTCATCTGCTATAAATTCTAAGTCCAAAATTACTTCTTCCTCCTCTCTTCCTTCCTCCTTTCTTCCTTCCTCCTCTCCTTCCACATCCTCTTCTCCTTCCACATCCTCTTCTCCTTCCACATCCTCTTCTCCTTCCACATCCTCTTCTCCTTCCACATCCTCCTCCTCCTCCACATGTTGAGATGGAAGATTTTGGCCTTGTCTGGCCCTCTCTGCCTCCTCCAAATGCTGGCGACTTCTTTCCCCTTAAATAACAACAAAAAAAATGTAGACTCATCAGCACACAGATATTGGAGAGCATAAATCGCACACATTGCTTAGAAGAGGCTTTCATTTAGTTACTTTTATCTTTCACCAAACCTACATTTTGGAATTACTTCTATGGCAAGCTCTGATCCTGCCCCTTTTTAGCAAAGTGACACACATGGATGTCCCCCCTAAACAGTATTTCTGGGAGACCCTACCAAAACCCATTTTTGGTTTGGGGAGACACAGGTGCTCTGCATTGCAGATGTGAAAACATCTGCTTTATTACCACTGTTTTTAGAATGAATCCTGTTTGCCTTTCCCATTCTCCTAATTCTATTTTTTAGAACTAGCTTTTACACAATGTTTACAAACAAAGTTTTTGGCCAGTGAGCCATGTCCAGGTGTGTTGTTCCTGGAATAACCGAGCCTTTCTGAGAAACGATGTGATGTTACGTGGTTTACTAAGAACACTATTTGTAAATATGTAGTTATTTATGTCATAAAAAATAAATGACAACATGTCTTTAAAATTACAAGCAGGCCAAGGAGGCAGATGGTGAAATATACATGGCAACACATTCTTGCAGACTATCAACCCCCCCCCAACCCCAAAATATATTTACTTACTTTTACGCAGAATTTTAAGGATCCTCTTCATCTGATGTGGCTCCCTCAATTTTAAGTCTGACCAGCGTTTCCTCAGCTGTTCCTTGGACCTGGTGATCCCAAACATCCTCTGCATTCTCCTCGCCACCTTGTCCATAATATGTGCCTTTCGGCGGTTAGGGGTCTTGTATGGCCCTAATTTACCATCATAGTCCTTCCTCCGCATGATGGAAACTAACTCCACCATTTCCTGGAACCGCATATTAGTGGCTTTGTATCTTCTTTGCCTTGATCGGGACGTCCCTGCCTCTGTCCCTTCACTTGTGGCATGAGAGCATCGTGCCCGCTCGTGTGACATCGCCATCTTTCCTTTCCCACAGAGATTATGGGCGGGGAAAAGATGAATTGTTACGCCATGGGCGGAGAAGAGGGCGGCGTTTAATACATACGCGGAGTGTAGAGAATGCAAACAACGTGTTGACGTAGGTTACGCGGAGAATCTTCGAGCGCATCCAGAACATACACAGTTAACGCCATATTTCCTAAACACATTGATTAGGGGCCTAGCAAAGGTGACGAGGGCAGGGTTTAATAAATACGCGGAGTGTTTAAAAGGTGCACGCCGTGATTACGCATCTTACGCGGTAATTAGGCGAGCGTGAGAAACGAGGAGCGAGAGACAGGAAGGTAAGGAAATTAAAAATGGGATCAGCAGAGGCCTAGAAAATGTAGACACATGGGATGGGGGTTTGGGCTGTTGGTTGCACCCTTTTTAAGCTCTTCTGTCTATGGGGTACCACAATGTTATTTTGGTATCCAAATGCTTTTGGACACCTCACAAAATAGAGATGTGAACAATGCTGTACCTCATTGACAAGTTTTTGAATGGTGTATTCAGATCAGGCAAAGTATTGTTCAAGTGTTGGTTGTACAGAGGTCATTAGGAAGTGTCTTTTATGTCATCCATTGTCAGGGGCATGAGATTTACACATGAAAGAGTGCGTAGATGAATACTGTCATTTGTAATCATTGTTTATTTTTCTATATTAAAAATAGTTACTGCAATGTTAACAATGGCTCTGCATCTAGCAAATCAATGTTTGGTACAACCAATGCGGCCGAGCTGCCAATCATTGTTTAAACAAGAGAGACTGTGTTTGTAATTAGATATAGGTAATAAATTTGAAGACACATATTATATCAAGGTCAACGCTGATCCTTTTGAATATTTATTTTTCTTTGGTTTATGTTTTGCGAATCTAGACTCAAAAAGAAATATCATATTTCATAACGGGAAATGGACCAACTACAAACCAAGGAAGCTATAGAGGCCTTACTCCAAAAATATCAGGACACGCCCATCCTGTGGAATTCCAAACACGCGTTATATTGCAATAAAGATGTACGAGCGGCAGCACTAGAAGAGCTAGCAAACTATATGCAAACATGGGTGCCAGGATGCACTGCCAACATGGTGAAGGATAAACTTGCCAACCTGAGAAGCACATAAAGAAGAGCATATAAAGCTAATAAAAGCAAAAAATCGGGAGCAGCAGCAACACAAGCAAAGGAACCCAAACTGTGGTATTACAAACAGATGGCTTTTTTGCGGGACGAAATGGAAGGCAGGAAAACGATGTCGAGTCTTGCTTCCAACCTTTCCTCCATGCTACCTTCCAGCGGACATTCCCCAGATGACCACAGCCCTGCAGAGTCGGAGGAAGAGGGCCTGGCTGACAGAGATGCAGATCTGCCACCCTTCGATGAGGAGGTATAGTAGTTTCCTCTATATTTCTGGCGTAAATAATTATTGGTGGATTAATGAGTTGATATTGTAAAAGAAAAGACAAGCTGGGAAAAAGCACAAAAAAAGGTGGACAGACAAATAGGTGTCAGGGATGACAACTGCAGGGGTCAGAAGTAGAGTGTATTCAAGTAATAATGAACAGAAAATACTAAACGAAAAACATGAAAATGAGTGTGGTTTTATTTAGCGAAATTGTAAAAAATGTCCTTTTTTTTCCACACAGGAAGAAGAGATCAGCCAGGAGGTGGCAGATCCTCACGTGTCTGTCAGCCAGGAGGAGGCCGGGGTCAGTGGCAGCCAGGAGGAGGCCGGGGTCAGTGGCAGCCAGGAGGAGGCCGGGGTCAGTGGCAGCCAGGAGGAGGCTGGGCCCAGTGGCCTGCAGCAGGTCCCCCTGGCCAGGAGAACCACCACCAGCCAGTCTTCTCCCCCCCAGGTGAGGCCATCAGGCCGAAGGAGGCAGTTGAGGCCTGTGGAGGAGGCAAGCCTCCGCATGATACAGGAGGCAAGCGCCATCATGAGGGCCCCCCTCAACCCCACAGAGGCCTTCAGTGCCTCATTGGCCCACGATTTGAATGAAGGGGAGGAGGACCAGAGAAGACTGGCAAAGGCCCTGATGAACCAGGTCCTTTGGTGGATGCAGAAGGGCCTGCTGACCCCAGAGACTGGGCTATGTGACCCGGCCCGGCTTGCGGAACACCATCCTCCTGCTGCCACATCGACCCCACCTGCAAGAGCCCGTGTTAGATCCGCTGGAAGGCTGCCTGGAGGGAAGGCTGGAAAGAGGAGGAAACGTTGATTTTCTGCCTTCCATTTCCTTCCACATAAAGGACATATTGTTTGGACTACCACAGTTTGGGTTCCTTTGTTTCTGTGCTGCTGCTTCATATTTTTTGGTTTTGCTCCTGAGGCTTGGAAGTTTATCCTTCACCATGTTGGAAATGCAAGTTTGCATATAGTTTGCTATCTATTCTAGTGCTGCCGTTCTGTTTATTTTTTGTGATGACATTTGCCTAAATAAAAGGCTTTTTGCTTTCATTTGAAAACATGTCTATTGTTTGTTATACTGTGGGGATTATTAGGCAGCAAACCTTTAATAAATATACAATGGGTCATTTACAAAGGACACACTTCTTGGGGGGGGGGGGACATTTGTTGTGCCAACATGGTTCAATATTCTCAAATGAAACACAAAAAAAAAAAAAAAAAAAAAAAAAAAACATGTAAAAAAAAATTAAACAAAATGGTGACATAACTAGAAACAACAAAAAAAAATAAAAAGATGCACATTCCTTTACAAAAATGACTACTATAAATTATGGAGGACCACCAACCAAAACACACGTCTGGCATAGAAAACCTTATTAAAGGATTACATCACAAGCAAGAAATGTGACATTTCAGTATGGGACAACTCTATTGAAATTGCATCAGCAAGAGAACGGGGTTATTCTAGCAAGAGAAGAATTAAGAAAACGAGGCTTTAAAATGTGGTTTAGTGCGCCTTTTTAAGACATTGTTCTCTTGCTAGAATAAAAGGTTTCTAATGACGAATGTGCCATATCCCAAACAAACGCGAGTTTTACCTGAACGAGCGCTCCCGTCTCCTCATTTGGACTGAGCATGCGTGGGTTTTTTGTACGCTGCTTTTGTGTACAGACGACCGAACATGTCTGACGGACACGATTCCAGCAGACTGTTTTAAAGCAAGACCAGGAAACAGTTGTTCGTTGGAAAACGGTCTGGCCGACGAATGTTTGCTGGAATCCTGTCCGTTACTGCCTACACACGATCGAACATGTCCGCTGAAACTGGTCCGCGGACCAGTTTCAGCAGACATGTTTGGTCGTGAGTATGGGGCCTCAGAGTGGCCTTTTATTGTGGCCAGTCTAAGGTACACCTGTGCAATACTTATGCTGTCTAATCAACATCTGGATATGCCACACCTGTGAGGTGGATGGATTATCTCAGCAATTTGACAGACATAGGCCTTTTGTGTACATAGAAAAAGTCGTAGATCTTTGCATTCAGCTCATGATAAATAGGGGCAAAACACAAAAGTGTTGCGTTTATAATTTTGCTCAATATCTATATATTTATATCAGGGGCGGACTGACAGGAGGCAGTGCAGAGGCAGGGCAGCTAAAATCTTGGGATTTTCACATCAAAAGCATGTTGATTTCGGAAATATCAGGGACAGATGTAAAAAAAACATAGATTTTTACATACTGGGCCAGATTCACAAAAGAGATACAACGGCGTATCTCCTGATACGCCGTCGTATCTCTGTGATCCGCCCGTCCTAACTATGTGGCTGATTCAAAGAATCAGTTCCGCATAGATAGCCCTAAGATCCGACAGGTGTAATTGACTTACACTGTCGGATCTTAAGGATGCAATTCTATGCCGGCCGCTAGGTGGCGAGGCCATTGTGGTCGGCGTAGAATATGCAAATGACTAGTTACGGCGATCCACGAACGTCTGCGTTACCCGTCGCTCTAACTTTACGTTGTTTCCGTCGAGATACGCCGCGTAAAATTAGGGCTGAGCCCTAGTTGTTCTAAGCCATGTTAAGTATGGTCGTCGTTCCCGTGTCGAAATTTAAAAAATCACGTCGTTTGCGTAAGTCGCCCGTGAATGGCGCTGGACGCCATTTACGTTAACGTGTAAACAAATGACGTCCGTGCGACGTCATTTAGTGAAATGCACGTCGGGTAATATTCCCGACGGAGCATGCGCAGTACATTCGGTGCGGGAATGCGCCTAATTTAAATGGTGCCTGCCCCATTTGAATTAGGGGCTTGCGCCGAGTGGATTTACGTTACACCGCCGCAAGTTTACAGGTAAGAGCTTTGTGAATCAGGCACTTACGCTGTAAACCAGTGGCGGTGTAACGTAAATCAGATACGTTACGCTGCCGTGGAGCAACGTAATTCTTTCAGAATCTGGCCCACTGTTCCTGGTTTTACTGAGCCTGGCAACCCTGATGTGGCCCCCTAGTGACATGGGGCCCTCGGGCAGTGCCCGAGTCACTCAATGGTCAGTCCGCCCCTGGTTTATATATATATATATATATATACACACACACACATACTCTTCTTTCTTTTGGATTTAAAGCACAACTTTTAAGCCCGTTTGGACAAACTGTGAAAAATGAGTGAGAGAAAAAGTAGTTTGCATCATAAAAAGTGGGTTATTTTTTCCAAGACAAAAGGAACAGATTTGTACAGAGTTTATACTCTTTTGGACACGCTGATAGTTTTAGGGTAGAGAGCAGACAGAGTGCATCTTTAAAATAATAATAATAATTTGAAATGTTATAGAGAAAAATGTTACTGTGCACACCTTTTAGATAGTCCACAATGTCTTAGGGTTTGAGCAGGCAAATTGCATCTACACAACATTTTCTTGTTATTTGACATTTTATATAAACAAGTTTTACAGACTTGCGTTCCTTATGTTGAACCTATTTGGGTAGGCCATAAATTCTAAGAGAGAGAGCAGGAACATTTCATCAATAGATATAATATTGTATTTTTGCAGAGACAGAGCATAACAACAATACTGATGGATGAAATGGTTAAAAGACACATGTTGAGAGTGAATGGTGCTGCTCACCCCGGATATGTGCGATATGGGAAAGTTCCCCCAATGGGGTTTTTAGGCAAGAAAAAATTCAATAATTATAAATAATAAGCATTGTTATGCTTAAAAGATTTTATGGATGTAAACATGTGGTGTGAATCATGACAATTATAATATAAACTCTGGTAAAAAGAAAAATATAAAAATCCATACACAATGGTGCAAAACGAAAATTGTTATACAACTTGACATGTTACATGCATCTGTGCATATACAATCCTGACGTGGTTCAACCCCTTAGGGGTCTTCTTCAGAGATTTTTGGTTTGCTGTAAGAAATTACATAATGAGTTTTGAAATCCTGCCCAGGTATATTCCAAAACTGCAAAAAATATATATAAAGTGCATAGTTACCAGTTAGCTGTGTATAAAAAAAGACACTTATTGGACCAGAGTTTCCACTAAAAAGCCTTAAAAGAAATCCCAAAGGCTCCCCGGCCACCTAGCACCCCAGGATGCAGCGTCACATACTGTAGGCCACATGCAACTTGCAGGGAGTCACAATTAGGAGAATGGCCCCTATGGAGCATACATGGACAAGATGGCGGACACCTGCGGAAGAGCATTGGAAACAATATGCTCCCTCCCCCTGCCGGGAAGTCGCATGGGGGAAAAAACCAAACCCACTAGCACCAGTGGCCAAAATGGAAGCCATTAATTTAGACAGACAGTAGGCCTATTACAGCTAAAAATATTACACGAACCTTTGTTTTTCAGACACAGATTATGAAAAGATTTTCTGAATAAAGTAATATTCTTTTCATTAAGAGGAAACTTTGGAGGCAGAATCAGCTTTTTTTAGCCAGAAATTTTAAATGAAACTGTATTTTTTCAAAGATATTATAAAAAATTATTCTGTTCAACAAATATGTACAATTTTTGACATAAAGCAATTGTGGAGGCCGAGATAACACCCACATCTGCCTGAATAATTTTTTTTCATATCTTATTTTATTAAAAAACATTACATATAAACATTGTCATAGTTCAAGAGAAAAATATGTGATCAGGCTCACATTAAGGCAAAATAAAAAAGCATTCACCACTGTTCACTGTACATGAATCCATATAGAGAGGGTTTAACTACTTAACCCCCGGACCATATTGCTGGTCAAAGACCAGAGCATTTTTTGCGATTCGCACTGCGTCGCTTTAACTGACAATTGCGCAGTCGTGCGACATGGCTCCCAAACAAAATTGGCGTCCTTTTTTCCCATAAATAGAGCTTTCTTTTGGTGGCATTTGATCACTTCTGCGGTTTTTAGTTTTTGCGCTATAAACAAAAATAGACGACAATTTCGAAAAAAATAATATTTTTTACTTTTTGCTATAATAAATATCCCCCAAAAATATCTAAAAAACATTGTTTTCCTCAGTTTAGGCCGATACGTATTCTTCTACATATTTTTCGTAAAAAAAAAATCACAATAAGCGTTTATTGATTGGTTTGCGCAAAAGTTATAGCATTTACAAAATAGGGGGTATTTTTATTTCATTTTTATTAATATTTTTTTTTACTAGCAATGGCGACGATCAACGATTTTTTTTTGGTACTGCGACATTATGGCGGACACACCGGACACTTTTGACACATTTTTGGAACCATTGGCATTTTTATAGCGATCAGTGCTATAAAAATGCATTGGATTACTATAAAAATGCCACTGGCAGTGAAGGGGTTAACACTAGGGGGCGGGGAAGGGGTTAAGTATGTTCCCTGGGTGTGTTCTAACTGTAGGGGGGGTGGCCTCACTAGGGGAAATGACAGATCGCTGTTCATACATTGTATGAACAGAAGATCAGCATTTCTCTCCCTGACAGGACCGGAAGCTGTGTGTTTACACACACAGCTCCCGGTCCCCGCTCTGTAACTAGCGATCGCGTGTGTCCGGCGCCGATCATGCCCCGCCGGGCACGCGCACGGGAGTCGGGGGCGAGTGGGGGGCGCGCACGAGAGCCGACGTATAGCTACGGGCTCTCGCGCAGGGGAGCTGACCTGCCGCCGTAAAATGACGGCGGCTGGTCGGCAAGTAGTTAAACACAATTTTGAGTCTTAGACCTTGTACACACGACCGGTTTTCTCGGCAAAAATCAGCAAGAAAATTGCTTCTTGCCGAGATTACCGCTCGCGTGTACGAGGCTTTCAGGTTTCTCGGCAGGAAATCTGGTCAGAATCTCGCCGAGAAAAAAAGAGAACCTGCTCTTTTTTTTCTCGTTGAGATTCTTGTCGGCCTGTTTCCCGACGAGAAACCCGAGAGTGTGTATACTTACCTGTCACCGTGGAAACCAGCGCATGCTCGAAATAACTTTGACGCATGCGCAGTAGCTTCCATGGCATAGGTAGGGTGAAGCAAGATGGTGGCGACGGCATTGAATGTGACGAGCGCATGGTCGCTATACGCGATGACGTCACCGCGTTCTTGCCTTTCAAGAGAACCACCTTGCCAAGAATCTCGTCAGGGAAAACAACGTTTATTTTCCTGACGAGATTCTTGCCTGTGTGTACATGGCCTTAGAGAAGGGAGGATTTAGAGACACGTGAGAGGATTTATTAATTTCTCGGTAAGGAAAAGGGAAGGGAAACGTAAACCGCAACAATATCACGTCATCTAATAAAATTGAATGCCGGTGGCATTGAACATTTTTAAATAAAGAAAATCCAAAACTGAGGCCCCGTACACACCATAGAATCCATCCGCTGAAAAATCCCAGCAGATGGGTTTCAGCGGATAGATCCTATGGTGTGTACACGCCAGCGGATCTGTTTCCGCGGATATTTCTCCCCTGGGATGGATTCCAGCAGATCGAATATTTGCTGACATGCCAAGCAAATCCATCTGCTGGAATCCATCCCAACGGATGGATCCGCTGGTCTGTACAGACTTACCGGATCCATCCGTCTGAAGGGATCCCCCGCATGCGTCGTAATGATTCGACGCATGCGTGGAATTCCTTATATGACAGCGTCGCGCACGTCGCCGCGTCATAATCGCGGCGACGGCGCGACACGTCATCGCCAGAGGATTTCGGCGCGGATTTCAATGCGATGGTGTGTACACTCCATCGCATAGAAATCCGCGGAAATCCTCGAGAGGATTTATCCGTGGAAACGGTCCGCTGGACCGTATCCGCGGATAAATCCTCCCGTGTGTATGGGGCCTGAGACTGATAGCAAGTACCCTGAAGGGGTTGTAAAGGTAAAAATAAATTCCCTAAATAGCTTCCTTTACCTTAGTGCAGTCCTCCTTCACTTACCTCATCCTTCCATTTTGCTTTTAAATGTCCTTATTTCTTCTGAGAAATCCTCACTTCCTGTTCTTCTGTCTGTAACTCCACACCGTAATGCAAGGCTTTCTCCCTGGTGTGGAGAAAGCCTCTTGAGGGGGGAGGGCGCGAGCAGGAGTGTCAGGACACTCTCTACTTTGCAGATAGTGAAAGGAGCTGTGTGTTAGTGGGCGTCCTGTGGCCTTGCATTACGGTGTAGTTACAGACAGAAGAACAGGAAGTGAGGATTTCTCAGAAGAAATAAGGACATTTAAAAGCAAATTGGAAGGATGAGGTAAGTGAAGGAGGACTGCACTAAGGTAAAGGAAGCTATTGAGGGAATTTATTTTTTTACCTTTACAACCCCTTTAAGATTGTTTGAGGAAACGTCCTGTCAAGTTTGTGAAGGGTAGAGTCCAGAGAGCATGGATTTTGAGATAATTTCCTTCAAGGTTTAACAAACTGGGCCATTGATGGTTTGAAAAAGGTAAAGAACTTGTTCCAGCTCTTGTTTTTCTTGCCATTTAGACAAAAAGTGGACAGTTGTAGAATGAAAGCATCAAGGTTTTAATTTAGGTGTACATATTGACTAGCTTAAAATATGTATTTGTGCTGGAACTCTATATAAAATTGAATAGATTTAAGAGTTTAATGATTTTTAATAGAAGACAATGTCAGAAGTAAAGAGAAGTCATATCTCAACCAGAAATAATCATTGAGACTGATATTTATCGGAGACACTATATTAAAATGATACTACTTTGCTGCACAGAAGCTCATCTTTTTTAATAAGATGCAGTTTAAACGCAGAGGTTGGGTATGTATCAGCCAGAAAAATTTTATTACATTGCAATTTTGCTGAGAGATAATATAAAAGATAACAAAGTTTGATTGACAAAATCTCATCCTTTCAAACAGGATTTAACTGTAGAAGCAGAGAGAAATTATTTTATATTTAAGCCATTATTTTATGAAGACACACAAACTCAAATTCCTTTTTAAAGGAGGCAATTCAAGAGGGAGAGAGCAGGCAGACTCAATTTTTTTGTGACAAATGGTGTACAAAGCAATATTAAGACAGATTTTTCATAGTCCATAACTTAATTGAAATTGGGAAATTTCTATTTAAGAAATTTGGTTAGTCCACACTACATCTGTATCCCCCCCCCCCAAAAAAAAAATCAGGATTCCAGTGCACTCAAGCAGGCACAACAGATGAATATAAACATCATGGTGTTAATTGTATCAAAGCAATAAACAAAAAAGGCCAACTCAGAAGCAGCAGGTGGAAGCAACACATTCAATTTTAATGGCAATGTACTGTAATAAGCAATGCAAACATGAATGTTCCATGCAGTATGTGCCCAGCAAAACAAATAGACCGATTTTTTAACACTGGCAAATATCAACAGAAAATTAGGTTTGGAGTATTCTTTGTGCAAGAACACCATAACTCAACACAAAAAGTCATGCAGTGTGAGGATGAGCTTAGGGTTTGGTCTAAACACAAGTTTGAACCAAACTTTGGCTGTTGGGATGTTCATCTTTTTGCCAATTTGGTAGGAAACAAACATTCTATATAGTAGCTGTATTTCTACCACTAATATATATGAAAGCTCCCTGTCAGTTGTGGCTAGAGAAGTGGTAGGTATTGGCACCTGCCATGTCCTTAGCAACCAATGATCCTACCCTGGAATCCCCAGCCATGTAAACAAAGGCATAAGGGATTGCGTGACATCTCTGGCCAAATATGGGCAAATGGCAACGTTCTTGTCTGTGGTTATGTGGACCCCCTGCAGCTGACCACATCATCCAGCGACAAGAAAAAATTATCTTCCACATGATGGTGGAGGATAGCGATTGCCTTATGGGTTGGGAACCTACCCCTGCGGTACATCAAAAGCCATAAATTGATATAAGAGACCTATATTCACCAGTGGAAATGTCAGAAGCTGTAAAGGCAGCTGTTATTGAGATAGTGGGCATGAAGGTGGCTGGAATGGTACTTTTTCTTTTGTTCCAGTAGCTGGGACAGAGAAACCTGCCTGCTCAAAGCTGAAGCTGGAGATGGCAGGACATGGTTGGCTGATTTAGAGCATGGTTGTAGCCTATGCTTGCCCTTACTCTGCTGTACCAATGCTGAGCCCCCCCAAAAAAACTGTAAGGTGAACCTCTGACACCCTTTGAAATACTTTCCTCTGAATTGTTTAAGGCTGATGATAGGTAATGAAAGTGAAAAATAGAGGGCGCTAGGCCCATACAAATGATGTGTATAGTGCCGTGAACCAATCAACTAAGATTGGCAATTGATTAACAATCCCTAGTGGGTGGATATATAACAAATAAAATCAAAATAAAGTCCCATATATTGCAGACAGCGCTGCACATTAAGAAAAAACACAGCGTGAAATTCCAATGTGATCAATACAAATACATAAAAAAAAAAAAAAGTCCCAAACAATAAAGAAAATTTTGCAATCCACTTTGTTCGTTTTGATTTTCTTATAAGGAGAGAAAGTGCCACCACCGCTCTTAATAACTTCAATTCCACCCAAGGTGCTTGATATTTAAATTGCTCTTACCAGAGCTAGTTGACCATTTTAATGAAAAGATGGTCACACCAGCTTGTGCAGGATTGTGCCTGCGCACATGAGGATATAGACAACCGATAGACAGATCCAAGAGCTCCACATGGGATATTTATGCAAGGGAAGAAAGCCAGGAAGACCAATAGCGTGATAACGTTTATTTAAAAATATTTAAAACACATAAAAACAGCCAAATGGCCTCTTACTTTGGGGGGTGCCCACCCGGCACTGAGGCTACGGACTTGTTACCGCCAATCTGCGGTTTCAAATTTGGGATTCGAAGGGGGGTGGAAGCCGCCGCTATCTCACCGCCAATGGATCCTTTCCGACACTCCACAGCGCAGGGGGGACGTCACGTGACCAGGACTGCCTCCGACGTACGTTTCGTTATGCTAACGTCATCAGGGGGCGCCCCCCTGAGTAAGAGGCCATTTGGCAGTTTTTATGTGTTTTAAATATTTTTAAATAAACGTTATCACACTATTGGTCTTCCTGGCTTTCTTCCCTTGCATAAATATCCCATGTGGAGCTCTTGGATCTGTCTATCGGTTGTCCATATCCTCATGTGCGCAGGCACAATCCTGCACAAGCTGGTGTGACCATCTTTTCATTAAAATGGTCAACTAGCTCTGGTAAGAGCAATTTAAATATCAAGCACCTTGGGTGGAATTGAAGTTATTAAGAGCGGTGGTGGCACTTTCTCTCCTTATAAGAAAATCACAACGAACGAAGTGGATTGCAAAATTTTCTTTATTGTTTGGGACTTTTTTTTTTATGTATTTGTATTGATCACATTGGAATTTCACGCTGTGTTTTTTCTTAATGTGCAGCGCTGTCTGCAATATATGGGACTTTATTTTGATTTTATTTGTTATATATCCACCCACTAGGGATTGTTAATCAATTGCCAATCTTAGTTGATTGGTTCACGGCACTATACACATCATTTGTATGGGCCTAGCGCCCTCTATTTTTCACTTTCATTTATGTACAATTTCTTATTGTTTTTGAGGAGCAGCTTATAATATTGTTCACTAATAATTACTTTTTGAGTAAGGCGCGGAATTTTCTATTTACACATGATGATAGGTAATCTTGTATAGAGAAGGGTGGAAATGGTGGAACTTGAAGTAGCAGAAGAGTAGAGTGGCTCTTTTACACTCTATCACTAGTCTTAGCTAGACTGTAGCTTCTAAGGTGGTTGTCAGATAAAAAGAAACAAAAGCTGTATTTAAAAAACAATGTATTGCATACAAAAAGTAAAAAGCAGACACAACCATTGAATAACATGGCTACTAACCACAAATAAAATAAAAAACATTCCAATACAGCCACCAATGGTCACCAATCCTTCAAGTCGCTGGTCAACTTTGGGCCAGAGTATTAAGCTGGCCCTAGATGACTCAAATTTAAACAGATTCTTGCTGAATCAGCTGAAATTCGAGAAGTTGGTGGCCCTGTAAGTGTCACCAGAGTTTGAGTTTCTTTACCTACTCCATGTTATTGTTCTCATACAATTTCCAGGCTGACAATCTGGGGAAATGTTTCACTTTAATTGTAGTAAGTTGGTTCCATTTCCATCTCGGTCTGATCCCTTCTCCTTGTCTTCCTCTTACTCTGATTCTTCTCATTCTTCATCTTCCTCAGGCCAGTTACTATATAGATGAGGAGCGCAGTGTTGAGGACACACATCACACCATGGGACAAGAGGTGACCCCAACCTGACCACATTCCAGACCGACTGTCTTCTAAATAGAGAGAAAATATAGGAAAACAATGAGAGAGTTGTACAGAAGAGTAATATTATATATCAAACCCAGTCAGATCTTCAGTCCAGCAGTGTCAGCATAACAGGACAGTCACACTGGTAACAGGACAGGGATTCTGGTTGTCTTGATAAGGACGTAGCCGGCACTTTAATAATCCAACCAGTAAAGATGGAGAATAGAAGAAGGTCAGATTATCATCACACAATGACAGCGGGCCGGGTGAGGACATGACCATGTGAGAGAGTCACCAGCCATCACATCACCCCAACCAACACTGCCAATAGTATATAAAGCCTTAGTTGGGGCCCTTATGTTGGTGTGCAGTGGAAAGGCATCGTCCCTTTTAGATATGGTGAATAGAATGATTCTCTTTAAGAGGAAAAATAGTTGTCACAGTTCTCCTTAAAAGGTGAAGTTGATGAGGAGGGTCATTTTAAGATGTTAGATTGTAGGAAAGAGTCACTTTAGGAAAAGGGGGGAGGGAGGGGGATTGACAGGCATGTGTCCCTTTACAGAATGAAGTTGAACTTAAGCAGTAAAATCCCTCCCCTGACAGCTTTTTGGCTTTTGGATGACAACTGACATATACAAAAGGACACGGTCTTGTGGGCGATGTCATATACCATATATTTTTATGACCGTATTTGGTCAATGACATCACAGGATCCCAGTTATTCCTGACCAGCCTGGGGGATGTGACTGATGTTTGCTCTATAATGGGGTATACAGTATACAGGATGAACACTGCTCTGGTATATACAGAGTTAATAGACAGGACTCATCAGGAACACGACACACATCACTCACCTGGACAAGCATCATGTGTCTGATTGGTGGATCTCTCACTGATGCTATTTTTTGCAGAACATCTGATATTCCAGGAATCGGGCGGTGACACAGTAGGCACAGTGACACGGACTGTCCGCTCTGAGCTGGTGACATTATAAACCATCAATTGTCCACTCACAGTCAGGAAGACGGAGGGGTCAGTACCATTTTTCACCTCACAGGAGATCTCAGTGCTGTTATTCTGGAGACACCTCACATCCAGGACCGGATCTGATACCGGAACTGAGAGATAAAGAGATGGGGAGATCTGTAACATGGCACTATAATGGAATATGATCTCCCCAATACCCCGTCCACCCCAATCCATTACATTTATACAAAGGACAAAGGCCTTTTGCTCACAACACTTACACCAGTGGTCTGCAGGAGGGGGACTTATTTAAATCTGGTCCCAAAAACTGTCCCCCTCTATATGAATGAGTAAAGGGTACATAGTATCTCTGGTTACGTATTCACAAAAAATATGGAAATAGTAAATAATAATAAGGACAAGTCCTTTGACAAATCATTCTCCGCCCCGCAGCTGCATGTATGCAAGAGGAGTGCTGTGGGACAGGGAATACCTTCACTGCCCTTGATTGGCTGTCAGCTTGGACAACTTCCCAATGCCCCTTAAGAGTGGGGGGGGAGACCCCGAGCTCCGATCCCTGCCACTCAACGTGTTTATTACGTCTTATAATAGAAGGGCTGTTCCTTTAAGACTGAGAAAATCTCACCTGAGACATCCCTGTCCGGTAAGTGACAGTGGAGGAGACAAAAGGGGGGGACACTGTCAGGGAGACACGGTGGAGAAAACAAGGTGGAGGTGACGTGGTGATGGAGAAATGATAAAGGAACATGGTGGATGAGACACGGTGGAGGAGACAAAGGCAGAGAGACATTTCTGGAACATGGTGGAAGGAGACATGATGAAGGAGACACAGTGGAGGAGACATGGAGGTAAAGGATATGCAGTGGAAGGGACACAGTGGAGGGGACATGATGCAGGAGGCATGATGGAGGAGACACATTGAACATGGTGGGGGAGACACAGTGGAAGGAACATGGTGGAGGAGAAGCGGTGTAGGGGGCACGATGAAGGAGACAAGGTGAAGGAGACAAGGTGGAGGAGACATTATGGAGGGAACATTGTAGAGATGAAATGATAGAGGAAACACGGTGGAGGAGATATAATGGAGGAACATGGTGGAAGAGACAAACTGAAGGAGACTAGTGTTGAGCAGAATATGCCATATTCGATTTCGCGATATATCTCGAATATATATTCGAATATTCGAGATATATTCGCTAAATTCGAATATTCGTGATATTTTATCGAAATTAATTGAATGCGATTTTTCGCTATTGCGAATGCGAAAATAATTGCGATTTTTTAATAACTGCGGTAGGAGCGCTCTGATTGGCTTAGAATATTCGTGATATTTTATCGAAATATCGCAACATGCGAATGCGATATTTATTGCGCAATTTCGAGATATGCTGGAGGAGCGCTCTGATTGTCTCAGAATATTCGTGATATTTTATCGAAATATCGCAACATGCGAATGCGATATTTATTGCGCAATTTCGAGATATGCTGGAGGAGCGCTCTGATTGGCTCAGAATATTCGTGATATTTTATCGAAATATCGCAACATGCGAATGCGATATTTATTGCGCAATTTCGAGATATGCTGGAGGAGCGCTCTGATTGGCTCAGAATATTCCTGATATTTTATCGAAATATCGCAACATGCGAATGCGAAATTTATTGCAGATATTTCGAAAACTGCTGTAGCAGCACTCTGAAATCGAATATGTATGATATTTTAACCAAAATACATATTGCGATTGCGATTTTTCGATCGCGCATGCGCAATTGCGCGAACAACACGCGACCATTTCCTGGAGCCTTGCCAGTTTCCCAATATTACAGCAACATGGTGGGAAGCAATTTCTCAAAGTCTGAGGAAAAGTTGCTGATTTGTGTAAGTATTTTGACCACTGTTATTTCATCATCTTCAACTGCATTTAAGTCTAGTTTAAAAGTTAGTATATATGATCAGATATTAGTATTTAACCAAAAATGTGTCTCCTGCTTTTACAAAACTACAAGTCCCAGCATGCCTGGACAGCTGCAGACACCCTGGTTGGCAAATGTGTATTTAGGCACTTTTCCTTGTTATTTAGCATAATGAATTTAAAATTTTTTTGGACATAGGACGTATGCGAACGTCCTGACTTCAGTGTCCTCAAGGCCCAAGGACGTTCGAATACATATTGCCCTTTAGATGTTGCAGAACTACAACTTCCAGCATGCCTGGGAATGCTGGCACTTCTAGTATTGTAAGTTCTGCAGGCCCACATTTTTCAGGCCTTTATGCACGGGTCTCTAAACTGTGGCACCCTAGATGCAGCAAAAGTAAAATTCTTAGCATGCACTGAAAGACCGTGGCTGATGGGAGTAGTAGTTTTGCAACAGCTGGAGGTGGACTGGTCTTGAAACCCAGAGTTAGGTAACAAACCCGTAGTGTTTTGCAACCATTCTGCCTCCAGCTGGTTATTTTCTGTTGAAAAGCCTGTGGCGTGCAAAACACAACCCAAAAACTCCACCCGGTGCAAGGAAAAATTTGCACACACCTAAAGAGTGACATCACAAAAAACTGCGACGGTTGCATACGTCAGTGGTCCTCCGAAAAGGTCCCGTCTCTGACCCCCCGGGGCGTTAGGCTCCTAGGCTCCTGACAGGGAAAAGAGTTACTGTGGTCCATACAGCCGAAGCCATATGGACCCATCTCGGTCCAAGCAGCGCAATCAACACGCGAACAACACGCGACCATTTCCTGGAGCCTTGCCAGTTTCCAACTTATGATCGCAGCGCAATCACACAGCAACATGGTTGGAAGCAATTTCACTGTATCTGAGGAAAAGTTGCTGATTTGTGTAAGTATTTTGACCACTGTTATTTCATCATCTTCAACTGCATTTAAGTCTAGTTTAAAAGTTAGTATATATGATCAGATATTAGTATTTAACCAAAAATGTGTCTCCTGCTTTTACAAAACTACAAGTCCCAGCCCAGCCCAGCATTTAAGTCTAGTTTAAAAGTTAGTATATATGATCATATATTAGTATTTCACAAAAAATGTGTCTCCTGCTTTTACAAAACTACAAGTCCCAGCATGCCTGGACAGCTGCAGACACCCTGGTTGGCAAATGTGTATTTAGGCACTTTTCCTTGTTATTTAGCATAATGAATTTAAAATTTTTTTGGACATAGGACGTATGCGAACGTCCTGACTTCAGTGTCCTCAAGGCCCAAGGACGTTCGAATACATATTGCCCTTTAGATGTTGCAGAACTACAACTTCCAGCATGCCTGGGAATGCTGGCACTTCTAGTATTGTAAGTTCTGCAGGCCCCCATTTTTCAGGCCTTTATGCACGGGTCTCTAAACTGTGGCACCCTAAATGCAGCAAAAGTAAAATTCTTAGCATGCACTGACAGACCGTGGCTGATGGGAGTAGTAGTTTTGCAACAGCTGGAGGTGGACTGGTCTTGAAACCCAGAGTTAAGTAACAAACACGTAGTGTTTTGCAACCATTCTGCCTCCAGCTGTTTTTTTCCTGTTGAAAAGCCTGTGGCGTGCAAAACACAACCCAAAAACTCCACCCGGTGCAAGGAAAAATGTGCACACACCTAAAGAGTGACATCACAAAAAACTGCGACTGGTACATACGTCAGTGGTCCTCCGAAAAAGGTCCCGTCTCTGACCCCCCGGGGCGTTAGGCTCCTGACAGGGAAAAGAGTTAGCAACGCATATCTCCCCTATACGTGTATCCTGTGTTGTTAATAATATATTCATAATTATGCAAATGATAATGGCTGCTATATTTATGCAAAAAAGGTGGCGACCGAAATGGCAGGATATAAAATCTTTCATGTTACCCCTGTCATTGATTAATAAGGCGAGAATGCTTCCAATTGTTGAATAGCATACATTTACGTCATATATCCATAAGGCTGTCAACAGAAGTATTACAATATAATTTGTTCTTCATCTTGCAGAAGTTCCTGGAAACAGGATACGATGACCTGCGGCGGCAGCCACAGAAAAGGGCTGTGGTCAGCGCCCTAATCGCTGACTTTGGCGGCCAACATGACCACAAGGCCATTGTTAAGAAGTGGTCTGACCTCAAGAGGCGCCAAATGGGTAATGTCAGACGTCTTCGGGCTAAATATCATCCAGGTAAGTTATTGTTGACAGTTATGTTTTTTTTTAAAAAAGTGTATTTTGTGCGTGAACTCGAAAGAGAGAGGAGCCGGCCTGCAGGAGTTGGGAGGCCTCCCCCAGAGGCAATCTGCCACCTTTCTCCATGCCCCGGTTGGCAATGGCGGGTGTGAGGGGGTCCTCCCAACCCAACCTCGCATAGCACACCCACCAGTGGCGGGGCTGAGACCACCAAACTCAATTCACAGGTAGCCGAGAGCGGGATCCGAACCCCTAGCTGCAGAGGTGAATCAGTTGTCAGTGCAGTGGCAATCGCGTGGAGCCACCGCAGCTCCTTTGGTGACAGTTATGTAAGGTCATATGTAATTCATGTAAGGTCAGATGTTGTTAACCAAGATGCCATGTTGTGCTAACATATATCACCACCGGCCAAGGTATTCATAGTACTGTTGAAAAAAGACATGGGGCAGCAGACAGGAACACAGAAGTTATGTGGGAACATAATTTTCCCATTGCTTTGCATGGGACTTTAAAGAAAAACCCCGACCATGGCAAGTGGGGGTGGGTAAGGTTTAAACCACCTATCCTATGTTTGTGGCTGACATATAAGTAACCTGTGTGCCAAGTTTCATATAAATATCTTTAGCCGTTTGTACGTGATGCTGGAACATACATACATACATACATACATACA
Organism: Rana temporaria; assembly: GCF_905171775.1. Classification (NCBI taxonomy): domain Eukaryota; kingdom Metazoa; phylum Chordata; class Amphibia; order Anura; family Ranidae; genus Rana; species Rana temporaria. Next base: position 620,885 of record NW_024404414.1, on the reverse strand, counting down.
TACATACATACATTTATGCACACACACACGTTGAGTTTTATATATATAGATTACCACTAAATTCCTGTGTTAGGAGTGGGGTTGTTATAGTAATCCCGTGTGCTCCATCAGGCCCTTTTTTTAACATGAGATGGTCTGAACAAAACAAAGGAGACAAAAACAGCTCATTTTAACATGGTTGCATCCCAGCTCACGCTCAGTCCCCTGTAGTGCCCACAAGACCCTTTAATATAACATTGTCCCATTGGTTAACTGTCTATATAAATCAATTTGTATTCATATACAATACAGCACAGTACACAGAATTTGCATACGTCATTAGAAAACATTTTTATAATATATGAACATTGTGTTATTATAGGAGCTCCAATGCCAGTTGTCCGCGCCAAGCGCAGAAGGCGCCAGGCCGATGAGGAGGAGGAGGAGGATGCGGCAGAGGAGGATGCGGCAGAGGAGGACATGGATGAGGAGGAGCAGCCAGGGCCCTCCCACTCCCCAACCCCAGCTCCTGTTGAGGAGCAAGCTGAGGAGCTTCCCCCCCCCACCACCCCAACTTCTCAAGCAGAAGAGCAGGAGGAAGAGAGCGGTCCTGTGAGCCTCATTCAGGAAGGTAAATATGTGCACAATGATTAATAACATTTCAACAACAAAATGTAGATATAAAAATGGACAACATATAAAGCGCACCTGTCAGATTGTATAACCATAATATGGTATTGATGCTAGAAGTATACAGGTAGTGCATAATTATTAGGCAAGTTGTATTTTTTGAGGATTCATTTTATTATTGAACAACAACCATGTTCTCAATGAACCCCAAAAACTCATTAATATCAAAGCTGAATTTTTTTGGAAGTAGTTTTTAGTTTGTTTTTAGTGTTAGTTATTTTCGGGGGATATCTGTGTGTGCAGGTGACTACTATTACTGTGCAGAATTATTAGGCAACTTAACCAAAAAATAAATAGATAGCCATTTCAATGATTTATTTTTAACAGTGAAACCAATATAACATCTCAACATTCACAAATACACATTTCTGACATTTAAAAACAAAACAAAAACAAATCAGTGACCAATATAGCCACCTTTCTTTGCAAGGACACTCAAAAGCCTGACATCCATGGATTCTGTCAGTGTTTTGATCTGTTCACCATCAACATTGCGTGCAGCAGCAACCACAGCCTCCCAGACACTGTTCAGAGAGGTGTACTGTTTTCCCTCCTTGTAAATCCCACATTTGATGATGGACCACAGGTTCTCAATGGGGTTCAGATCAGGTGAACAAGGAGGCCATGTCATTACTTTTTTTTATTTAATACCCTTTCTTGCCAGCCACGCTGTGGAGTACTTTGACACGTGTGATGGAGCATTGTCCTGCATGAAAATCATGTTTTTCTTGAAGGATGGTGACTTTTTCCTGTACCACTGCTTGAAGAAGGTCTCTTCCATAATCTGGCAGTAGGACTGGGAGTTGAGCTTGACTCCATCCTCAATCCGAAAAGGCCCCACAAGCTCATCTTTGATGATACCAGCCCAAACCAGTACTCCACCACCACCTTGCTGGCGTCTGAGTCGGACTGGAGCTCCCTGCCCTTTACCAATCCAGCCACGGGCTCTTCCATCTGGCCCATCAAGACTCACTCTCATTTCAGCAGTCCATAAAACCTTAGAAAAATCTTTCTTGAGATATTTATTGGCACAGTCTTGACGTTGCAGCTTGTGTGTCTTGTTCAGTGGTCATCGTCTTTCAGCCTTTCTTACCTTGGCCATGTCTCTGGGTATTGCACACCTTGTGCTTTTGGGCACCCCAGTGATGTTGCAGCTCTGAAATATGGCCAATCTTGTGGCAAGTGGCATCTTGGCAGCTGCACGCTTAACTTTTCTCAGTTCATGGGCAGTTATTTTGCACCTTTGTTTTTCCACACGCTTCTTTTGTTTGATGATCACGCTTCAGAAGCTTTGCAACTTTAAGAGTGCTGCATCCCTCTGCTAGATATCTCTCTATTTTGGACTTTTCAGAGTCTGTCAAATCCTTCTTTTGGCCAATTTTGCCAAAGAAAAGGAAATTGACTAATAATTATGCACACCTGATATAGAGTGTTGATGTCATTAGACCACACACCTTCTCATTACAGAGATGTACATTACCTAATATGCCTAATCTGTAGTAGGCTTTCGAGCCTATACAGCTTGGAGTAAGACAACATGCATAAAGAGGATGATGTGGTCCAAATACTCATTTGCCTAATAATTCTGCACTCCCGGGATGTGTTAGACACATAACAAGTGTATACACATGATAATGATTGATTAATAAGCAAAAAAAAATATTTATTTATTTGGTAACGTTATTTGAAATCCAAATGTTTTTTTATTATATCCTAAAAGCATCAAGAGATCTGAAGAGGCAAAATATACTCATTGAAAAGACGCACCAGAAGATCCTTCAGAACCAGCGTAAGATGAGCTACCTCAACCAACAAAATGCTCTGCTAGAGCAGCAGCTATCGGGTCAGATTGCGGAAATGCACCGCATTCAAAAACGGATTGAGAGCTATATTTAAATTTATTTTTGTATTAAAAAAACTTATTTTTTGGAAATGTTTCATTTCTTTTTGAGATAGAGTTGTAGGTTTTTCAACACATCTAACTTCACATCAAACAAATCAACATCAACACATTTAACTTCATAATAAGCAAAAACATTTTATACTATTATTTTATTTAACATTAACCTAGGACAAACTAAAGCACACGACACAGACACGACGAACACAAAATAAACTGTTGAAAAATGAACATAACAAAAGCAACAATATATATATATATATATACAAAGAGAGAGAGAGGGAGAGCAAGAAAGAGAGAGAATGCAGATGAGCTCTTGCAGTCAGCCCAATGGTTGCAGTATAAATGCCGCAAAACAGGGTTTAACATAAGGTTCATTGTTATAGTTACACTTGCTGTTTAGATCCGGTCTGGTAGTCCGGTCTGGTAGCTTGTAGCGGAGGCTGTTGGTGGATCCGCTGTGCCAGAAAGCTCATGAAGCTTTACTCAGCATGGAGGCAGCAGCAGGAGTATTAAAATATAATATAACTAGACAATGCATTTCCTGAGGAAAATGCGAGTGGGAATGCTGAATAGCTTAATTGGTGAGCCCCTTGCCAAAGACATTCACCATAACCACTACACTATCTTTAGGACACACAGCTTCTTTCTCTATCTGCAAAGTATAGAGTATGCTGACTTCCTGGTCGCCCCTCCCCCCTCAATAGGTTTCCCCTCCCCCCCAGGTCAGTGAGGAGGAATATTGCACTGAGGTCAGGAAAGTTATTTATGGAAAGAAATAACATTACAAACGCTTTTAATTCACAGATCTAATACATGATTTAAGCCTCCAAACAAAGCTTAATAAATCCTCAAACGTACATGCAATTGATACAACGACTACACCGTTTGAAATACACGGCCCTTGTAAACGCATCGATATGAAATTTATGTAGATAAACTTAAAAATGTGGCCATTTCTGCGATTTAGAAAAGAGCGTCTTTGTGAGTTCTGCAGCAACATTTTTTAGATAATTTCACATGAGAGTCTATGAGACATAATTTCTGGCTGTTGCTCCAATAATTAAAACTAAAATACGTATCGCAGAATTGGTCACATTGCCATAAACCAGACAAGCATAGCTACGTTTTGATCTAAAAATTGTGTATGAAAAGTAGATCTTGTGGGCGTGAGACCAATTTGTTTCCCCTTTTTGTAAAGATATTTTTAATTACAAAGATCTCCAATGTTAAGGTCACCTGACAGACTCTAAATCCCCTCCATAGGATTACATTATAACCTATTGCATTTTTGTGAAAAATTCGCAAAACGTAAATTGCGTTTTCACCAAAAAATTGTAAACGATAACGATTTGAAAAGTCATAGCCGGATAGCTAAATATTTTGTGACCGCTTTAAAGTTTTTTCAGTGTCTGTAAGTGAAAGTATGAAGTAGCTGAAACTTTTGGCATGGCATGTGAATTCAAAGGGGAAAAGGATGTTCTCATTGACTTCAATGTTTAAAAAAAGGGTCTAAAAGCTTAAAATTTATAAAAGTGTAAAAAGTAGAAAAAAACTTGAAGAAGTCCCATCATTAGCTGAACGAGACGAACATTTTTACAGTTGAATGGTCTCAATAGTTGAAAGTATGCCGAAGTTACGCAGAACCAAAAAACTTAAGGAATAATAAGATTACTAAATTTACGGATATCAATACTGGAAATGTTTATTAAAGCATTCACACTAATTAAGATTAATACATTTACGGGTATCCATACTAGGAATGCTTATTAAAGCATTCCCACTAAGTATCACACAGGCATGATTTACAAGCAGTAGTGGTAATAGTAATACATAGCATAAAAACACTTGGGGAATACTTTACAGCATCAGTAGTGGTCATAGTAGTCAATAGTGTACCAAAAAATTGGGACACAGGTGTCTTGACTGAGCTGTAATAGTAGTAGTAGACATTGACAATACAGTGTCAAATCACTCGGGCAAGAGGTGCCATGATGAACAGCAGTCTTAATAAGAGTATATAGGGTGTGAAATAACTGCTGACATAGGTGTCTTGACTGGGCAGCAGAAGCAGCAGTAGTAGTATTAACAGTAGTAGTTGATACAGAGTCATATCACATGGGCAGGAGGTGCCATCATGAACAGCAGTAGGAATAGGAGTATATAGAGTGTCAAATAACTGCTGACATAGGTGTCTTGACTGGGCAGCAGCAGCAGAAGCAGCAGTAGTATTAACAGTAGTAGTTGATACAGAGTCATATCACATGGGCAGGAGGTGCCATCATGAACAGCAGTAGGAATAGGAGTATATAGAGTGTCAAATAACTGCTGACATAGGTGTCTTGACTGGGCAGCAGCAGCAGCAGAAGCAGCAGCAGTAGTATTAACAGTAGTAGTTGATACAGAGTCATATCACATGGGCAGGAGGTGCCATGATGAACAGCAGTAGGAATAGGAGTATATAGAGTGTCAAATAACTGCTGACATAGGTGTCTTGACTGGGCAGCAGCAGCAGTAGTATTAACAGTAGTAGTTGATACAGAGTCATATCACATGGGCAGGAGGTGCCATGATGAACAGCAGTAGGAATAGGAGTATATAGAGTGTCAAATAACTGCTGACATAGGTGTCTTGACTGGGCAGCAGCAGCAGAAGCAGCAGTAGTATTAACAGTAGTAGTTGATACAGAGTCATATCACATGGGTAGGAGGTGCCATCATGAACAGCAGTAGGAATAGGAGTATATAGAGTGTCAAATAACTGCTGACATAGGTGTCTTGACTGGGCAGCAGCAGCAGAAGCAGCAGTAGTATTAACAGTAGTAGTTGATACAGAGTCATATCACATGGGCAGGAGGTGCCATGATGAACAGCAGTAGGAATAGGAGTATATAGAGTGTCAAATAACTGCTGACATAGGTGTCTTGACTGGGCAGCAGCAGCAGAAGCAGCAGTAGTATTAACAGTAGTAGTTGATACAGAGTCATATCACATGGGCAGGAGGTGCCATCATGAACAGCAGTAGGAATAGGAGTATATAGAGTGTCAAATAACTGCTGACATAGGTGTCTTGACTGGGCAGCAGCAGCAGCAGAAGCAGCAGCAGTAGTATTAACAGTAGTAGTTGATACAGAGTCATATCACATGGGCAGGAGGTGCCATGATGAACAGCAGTAGGAATAGGAGTATATAGAGTGTCAAATAACTGCTGACATAGGTGTCTTGACTGGGCAGCAGCAGCAGCAGAAGCAGCAGCAGTAGTATTAACAGTAGTAGTTGATACAGAGTCATATCACATGGGCAGGAGGTGCCATGATGAACAGCAGTAGGAATAGGAGTATATAGAGTGTCAAATAACTGCTGACATAGGTGTCTTGACTGGGCAGCAGCAGCAGAAGCAGCAGTAGTATTAACAGTAGTAGTTGATACAGAGTCATATCACATGGGCAGGAGGTGCCATCATGAACAGCAGTAGGAATAGGAGTATATAGAGTGTCAAATAACTGCTGACATAGGTGTCTTGACTGGGCAGCAGCAGCAGAAGCAGCAGTAGTATTAACAGTAGTAGTTGATACAGAGTCATATCACATGGGCAGGAGGTGCCATCATGAACAGCAGTAGGAATAGGAGTATATAGAGTGTCAAATAACTGCTGACATAGGTGTATTGACTGGGCAGCAGCAGCAGAAGCAGCAGTAGTATTAACAGTAGTAGTTGATACAGAGTCATATCACATGGGCAGGAGGTGCCATGATGAACAGCAGTAGGAATAGGAGTATATAGAGTGTCAAATAACTGCTGACATAGGTGTCTTGACTGGGCAGCAGCAGCAGCAGAAGCAGCAGTAGTAGTATTAACAGTAGTAGTTGATACAGAGTCATATCACATGGGCAGGAGTTGCCATGATGTACAGCAGTCTTAATAAGAGTATATAGGGTGTGAAATAACTGCTGACATAATTGTCTTGACTGATCCAAAGGAGTCATGGGAGAAAATCATGTGGTCAGATGAGACTATAATATAATTTTTTGATCATAATTTCACTAACCGTGTTCGGAGGAAGAATAATGATGAGTACCATGCCAAGAACGCCATCCCTAATGTGAAGCATGGGGGTGGTAGCATCATGCTTTGGTGGTGTTTTTCTGCACATGGGACAGGGTGACTGCACTGTATTAAGGAGAGGATGACCGGGGCCATGTATTGCAAGATTTTGGGCAACAACCTCCTTCCCTGAGTTAGAGCTTTGAAGATGGGTCGAGGCTGGGTCTTCCAACATGAGAATGACCCAAAGCACACAGCCAGGATAACCAAGGATTGGCTCTGTAAGGAGCATATCAAGGTTCTGGCGTGGCCTAGCCAGTCTCCAGACCTAAACCCAATAGAGAATCTTTGGAGGGAGCTCAAACTCCGTGTTTCTCAGCGATAGCCCAGAAACATGACTGATGTAGAGAAGATCTGTGTGGAGGAGTGGGCCAAAATCCCTCCTCCAGTGTGTGCAAAGCTGGTGTAAAACTACAAGAAATTTTTGACCGCTGTAATTGCAAAGAAAGCCTACTGTACCAAATATTAACATTGATTTTCTCTGATGTTGAAATAGTTATATTCAGCACTGTAAATACATCAGGTCCGGGGCTTCATCAGGGAATGCATGGCAAGGGACCCTTCAGCGCCCTGAACCGACGACGGGTGCCAGAAAGTCACCGCCGATCCAGGACTCATTCATCTTTATGAATGTGAGTCTGTCCACGGACTCTGTGGACAGACGGGTCCTCTTGTCCGTGACCACCCCACCTGCCGCGCTGAATGTCCGCTCAGATAGTACGCTGGAGGGGGGGCAAGACAATAACTCCAGCGCATACTGAGCGAGCTCGCGGCAGGTGTCCAATCTGGCAACCCAGTACTCCATGGGGTCGTCGGTGCTCATACTGTCAGAAGCACCGACGGACGCCATGTAGTCTGCCACCATGTGGGCCAGCCGCTGGTGGTGACTGCTGCTGCTGCTGCTGGTGGTGGTACTGGGTCGCTCGGTTTGGAAGAACATCCTCATCTCTTCCATTAGGTCCCCTGCTCGGCTGCAGCTGGGTGCAGCCACCTGCTGGGTGAGATGAGGGGGGACAAATGGAGGCCGGGGAGTTGCCTGCTCCAACCGTCTGACAATGGCTGCCTGCAGTTCCTCCATCCGGTGCTGCCTCCGGCTGGCTGGGATGAACTGCTCCAGTTTCCCCTTGCACCTGGGATCCAAAAGGGTGGCCATCCAGAAATCATCCCTCGTCTTGATGGTCTTAACCCGGGGGTCCCTCCTGAGGCATCTGAGCATGTGGGCAGCCATGGGGAAGAGCACAGCCCGCTGTGACTCCTCAATGCTGGCCAGGTGAATGAGGTGCGACTCTTCTTCCCTGAGGCGCTGCTGGTCAAACTCAGACATGCCCAACCCCCGGACTATCGGTGCCCCCAACACCGGCTCTCCCTCCTGACCAGGCCCTGACTCCGGGACGACACCAGCAACCACCTCCTCCTCCTCTTCATCATCATCCTCCTCCTCCTCCTCCTCCTCCTGGTCCTGGCCCTGGTCTCGGTGGAGCATTGCTGACTCCTCCTGCTCCACCAAGGCACTCTCCCCAGCCTCGAGCAGGCGATCTAGTGTCCTCTCCAGCATGAACAGTATTGGCAGCACGCTATTGAGGCCAATTTGCTCACTGCTGACCATCTTGGTCGCCTGCTCGAAGGAGGACAACACTTGGCAGACCTGGTTTATCTGCCCCCACTGCGCACAGGCGATGAAAGGGAGTTGTGGTGAAGCCCTCTGAGTGCCTAGTTCCATCAGGTACTCCCTCACCGCCCTTTGCTGCTCCCACAACCTCTTCAGCATGTGGAGGGTGGAGTTCCACCGCGTCACACTGTCCACAATCAGCCTGTGAAGGGGCAGATTGTACTTCCGCTGCAATTTGGACAGGGACGCGGGTAGCGGTTGGGGAGCGCCTGAAGTGGCTGGCAATCCTACGCGCCTTTGCCACAATGTCACTCAACCCTGGATAAGTGCGCAGGAACTTCTGCACCACCAGGTTGAGGACATGTGCCAGACAGGGCACGTGCGTCAGACTGCCAGCATGGAGGGCGGCGAGTAGGTTGCTGCCGTTATCGCAGACAACCATACCTGGCTGGAGCCTTCGGGGTGTCAGCCACTTCTGGACCTGAGCTTGAAGTGCTTTCAGCACTTCTTCTGCAGTGTGTCTCCGGTCCCCTAAACTAACAAGCTGGAGCACGGCCTGACAGCGCACGTGCCCCACACTTGAGTAGCTACGGGGGCGCTTGCTGGGAGGCTCAGCAGCTGCGGAGACAGTGGCTTGAGGGAGACCAGCAGTTCTCCCCTGGACACCCCGGGGCGGCACCACAAGATCGGTTGCCGACGATCCCTCACCGACGCCTCGGAGGGAAACCCAATGGGCCGTGAAGCTGATGTAGCGTCCCTGCCCATGCCTGCTGGTCCAGCCATCCATTGTCAGATGAACCCTGTCGCTGACAGCGTGATCCAGCGACAGGGTTACATTCTGAACAATGTGCTGGTGTAGGGCAGGGACACCAGTCCTGGCAAAGAAATGGCGGCTGGGGACACGCCATTGGGGTTGGGCCTGCTCCAACATCTGCCTGAAGGGGTTGCTGTCAACTATGTTGAAGGGCAGCAGATGTTGGGCAATAACCCTTGCCAGGAGCCCATTGAGGGAACGCACACGTCGGTCTCCAGGGGGGAAGGGAGTGGTGCGGTCAAAGGCGTCTGAAATCGACGCCTGGCGCCGGACGGCAGTGCGGGACACAGACGTGGAGGGTGCTGTGGAAGTAGAGGTCTGGCTGCCGGTACCAGTACCTCTACTAGAGGGAGCGGGGGGGCATGACCTGCTGGAAACAGATGAAGATGTGGCAGGGGCTGCTGTACCCTGCTCACTTGTGGTGGTGGCGCTGCTACCACCACCACGCTTCATCTCCTCATACAACGCCCAGTGGTTTATCCTGAGGTGCTGGTTCAGGGCTGTGGTACCCACCCGAGCCAAACACTTCCCTCTCTTCACCCTCACTTTACAAATCCGGCAGATGGCCACGGTAGGGTTGTCTGCCACCAGGGTAAAGAAATTCCAGACAGGTGACTTCAGCACCGCCCTCCTGTCAGATGGGGTGACGCTTACTTGCACCTGCTGGGATTCGGTGCGCACAGGTGGAGCTGCCTGCTGCTGCTGCTGCTGCTGCTGCTCCTCCTCCTGACACCTCCTGCTGCCATCATCAGTGGAGACCCTGACGATGGTCTCCCTGGTGGTGACCTGGCGCACCGTTTCACCAGGGTGCCTACCTTCCCCGTCGTCACTGACGTAGTGAGCCGACGCGTCAGATGGCAACCATGATGGGTCACCCTCTTCGCCCCCAGAGATGTCAGACCAAGGGCTGAGATGTGTTGGTCTGAGGGAACCACGTGACATGGAGCCTCTAGCCTGGCTCCGCTGTCCCCTCACCCACGCCTGGGTCTGACTAGGTGCTGCTGTTTCCTGCACCAAAACAGCAGCACCAGTTTGAAGGGATGTCTCTGGGATACTGCCAGCAGGTATCCCATCCTCCTCATCCATCCCTTCAAAAAGGTCCTGACCATCAGGACAGAGCTGGAGGTCTGCCTGATGCATGGCCTCCCCCAAGAGATCCCTATCACTGTCGCTGTCGAACAGTAAGATGCTGGACTCTTGGGGGCTGGGGGGGGGTAGTACAGGCAACGGTGTAATGGTGGTACTACTGTGAGTCGGGACCGACGACTCAGTGGCACTGCTGTGCCCCATGTAGTCCACCACTACTTGAGCCTGAGATGGCAATATCGGGCGGCTGCCCGATGGGAAGAACTCCCGGATCAGGCGTACTCCCCTTGCACCCGATCCTCTACCACTAGTAGGGGCACGAGAGGTACCCCGTGCTGGCAGCGATCCAGCACTGGGAGTAACTCCCCTACCCCTACTGCCACGGCCACGGATGCCGCTCATAATTGCTGATATGTGTGTGGGGGGGTTAAACTTTATTGGGGGGGAAAATGTGAACAAAATGTGTTTTTGTGTTTTTTTTACAAGACAGGCACGCAGACAAAGACGTACACAGACAGCTACTAAACTATAAGAAAAGTAGTACACCAGACAAGGACTACAAAATTAAAGAAAAAAAAAAAAAGCACTAAACAAACACTAACTTTTTTTTTTTTTTTTTTTTTAAACACAAAACACAGACACTAAACACACACTAAGCTAAGCTAGATGAAATAAATGTACACTAACAGTGTGTACACTTACTACACAAAATTTAACTAAACTGAACACAAAACTTAGCTTTTATAAAAGCTCTTTAGGGAAAACTAAACAAAATTTGAACTGAGATGCCTATCAAATATCACTGAACAGTGAACCTGCAAGATCTGACAGTAACACAAGATGAACAAAACTTAGCTTTTAGAAAAGCTCTTTTATAAAGCTCAGATCAATATGTGTTCTGAAATCTCTTGCAAATATAACTGAACAGGGAGGATTGCAGGATCAAACAGTAACACAAATGAAAAAAACAGCACAAAACAGCACAAAACGTAGCTTTGAAAAAAGCTCTTGGGTCTATTGCTTTGAAAAAAGCAGTTGATATACTGGAAAAGATCCACTGGAATCACTAAATAGCAATGCTGGTGATGATCTAAATCAATCAAGAACAAAGACACAGGAAACCAGGAACACAGAAACAGCCTCCACACTCTATAGCCAGCTTCTGAATCTGCAATGAAATGGTGCTGGGAGTGAGCTTATATAATGTCCATGCAGGCAGGTTCCTATTGGTTGCGAACCTGTGACGAGTGTGGAAGGAGAACTCTGATTGGCTCTGATGCAAAAGGGCGGAGCAAATAATCGCGCAATATTCCTATTGCCGAATATTCGCATTGCGAATATTCGGCAATATAAAATGATCGCTTCAGCTACTCGGCCCAATGGCTCTAATCATACCAGCAATGCTTTCAGACGTCTATGGAGATCACTAGGATGTGATCTGTTTTAAAAATGAAACTGTAAAAATCGCTCTGATGCGGAAGATCGGGGCGAGGAAAATAATCGCGCGATATTGCGTTTGCCGAATAATCGCATTGCGATCTTTCTGGAAAATTCAATGAACGCTTCAGCTACTCGGCCCAGGGTCTCTAATGATACCAGAAATGCTTTTAGACGTCGATGGAGATATCTAGGATGTGATCTGATTCAAAAAAAAAATTGTAAAAAATCGAATATTCGGAATTGCGAATATTCACCGCGAATTTCGAAATATAGCGCGATTTCTCGAATATGCTATATTCGAGTCGAATATTCGCAATGCGAATATTCGTGAGCAACACTACTCATTTGTCCCTCTGTCCTCCTCATTTGTCTCTCTGTCCCTCTTCCCTCCTCATTTGTCCCTCTTCCCTCCTCATTTGTCCCTCTGTCCTCCTCATTTGTCCCTCTGTCCTCCTCATTTGTCTCTCTGTCCCTCTTCCCTCCTCATTTGTCCCTCTGTCCTCCTCATTTGTCTCTCTGTCCCTCTTCCCTCCTCATTTGTCCCTCTGTCCTCCTCATTTGTCCCTCTGTCCTCCTCATTTGTCCCTCTGTCCTCCTCATTTGTCTCTCTGTCCCTCTTCCCTCCTCATTTGTCCCTCTGTCCTCCTCATTTGTCTCTCTGTCCCTCTTTCCTCCTCATTTGTCCCTCTTCCCTCCTCATTTGTCCCTCTTCCCTCCTCATTTGTCCCTCTGTCCTCCTCATTTGTCTCTCTGTCCCTCTTTCCTCCTCATTTGTCCCTCTTCCCTCCTCATTTGTCCCTCATGTTGGTCTGATCCATAGAGTTGTATATAAAATGTACTTTTTATCTATCAAAAAGTGTTTCCCACTGCTAAACCTTTCATCCGATTTCTAAATTGCTACATTTGTAAATTTTAAAAGCCGATATAAAGGAATATTAGTGGTAAAAAAAGCCCTTTTGGATTTAATTAACCACTTAAGCCCCGGATCTTTAGGCAGGTAAAGGACCTTGCCTCTTTTTGCGATTCGGCACTGCGTCGCTTTAACTGACAATTGCGCGGTCGTGCGACGTGGCTCCCAAACAAAATTGGCGTCCTTTTCCCACAAATAAAGCTTTCTTTTGGTGGTATTTGATCTCCTCTGCGGTTTTTATTTTTTGCGCTATAAACAAAAATAGAGCGACAATTTTGAAAAAAATGCAATATGTTATACGTTTTGCTGTAATAAATATCCCCCAAAAATATATAAAAAACTTTTTTTTTTCTCAGTTTAGGGCGATACGTATTCTTCTACATATTTTTGGTAAAATAAAAATCGCAATAAGCGTTTATTGATTGGTTTGCGCAAAATTTATAGCGTTTACAAAATAGGGGATAGTTTTATTGCATTTTTATTATTTTTTATTTTTTTTACTACTAATGGCGGCTATCAGCGATTTTTTTCGTGACTGCGACATTATGGCGGACACTTCTGACACATTTTTGGCACCATTGGCATTTCCACAGCAAAAAATGCTATAAAAATGCATTGTTTATGGTGAAAATGACAGTTGCAGTTTGGGAGTTAACCACAGGGGGCGCTGAAGGGGTTAAGTATGACCTCATATGTTTTTCTAACTGTAGGGGGGTGTGGCTGTAGGTGTGATGTCATCGATTGTGATTCCCTATAAAAGGGATCACTCGATCGATGCAGCCGCCACAGTGAAGAACGGGGAAGGTGTGTTTATACGCGGCTCTCCCCGTTCTTCAGCTCCGGGGACCGATCGCGGGACTCCAGCGGCGATCGGGTCCCGTGGTCCCGGTCACAGAGCTTCGGACCGGGTCACGCCCGCCACCCACGGCTGGGTACTAGTACAGGACGTACCTGTACGTACATGTGCCCAGCCGTGCCATTCTGCCGACATATATGTGCAGGAGGCGGTCCTTAAGTGGTTAAAAATGCACTGATTACTGTGAAAATGACAATTGCAGTTTGGGAGTTAACCACAGGGGGCGCTGATGGGGTTTAAGTGTGACCTCATATGTGTTTCTAACTGTAGGGGGGTGTGGCTGTAGGTGTGACGTCATTGATTGTGTTTCCCTATATCAGGGAACACGCGATCGATGATGGCGCCACAGTGAAGATCGGGGAAGCTGTGTTTAAACACACCTCTCCCTGTTCTTCAGCTCCGGGGACCGATCACAGGAATTTAAGGGGTGATCCGGTCCGCTGGTCTCGCGGTCGTGGTCACGGAGCTTCGAACCGGGTCACGTGCACACGCCAGCGGCGCGCGCGGCCCCACGGCTGGGCTTAAAGGGCCACGTACAGGTACGTGGATGTGCCCAGCCGTGCCATTCTGCCGACGTATATCGGCGTGAAGGGGTCCTTAAGTGGTTAAAGGAGTTGCAAAGGTATATATATATTATTTTTTTAAATTACAAACATGTTATACTTACCTCCACTGTGCGGCTCGTTTTGCACAGAGTGGCCCCCGATCCTCGTCTTCTGGGGCCCCTCAGCGGCTGTCTCGGCTCCTCCCTGCAAGGACTAACCCCCTTCATGCGAAGCTCTCTCCAATGGGGGTTAGTTCTTGCGGGCGCGCTCTCATGCCATAGCCGCTCACTGTATCACTTTGCCCCGTCCCCCGGCGCGCTGTGTCAATTGGGTGTGATTGACAGCAGAGGGAACCAATGGCTGCGCTGCTATAAATCCATCCACTCTAGCCAATCCATGGCCAGTCTGAGCGAAGAAGAGGCGAGCGCAGCAGGTGAATGGGCTCAGGTAAGTAAAACAGGGGGGCCGTAACTGTCGGATGTTTTTTCACCTAAAGGCCTAGCTGCATTAAGGTGAAAAAAACGTGAACCTTCACAACCCCTTTAATCTTTTTTTGGGGTTAATTCTCCTTTAAGGGGGCATGGCAAGGGGCGTGTCCTATGCCTACCTACGTTTGTCAGTAGGTGTCCCTCATTCCCATCTCGAAATGTTGGGAGGTGGGATTAAAGGATATGTAAAGGTTTGTTTTTAATAACAAAAAATAAAACATACGTGTCTCATTTACCTCCTGTGTGCAGTTGGTTTTGCTCAGAGTGGCCCCGATCCTTCTCGTCTGGGGTCCCTCAGCCGCGCTCCTGGCTCCTCCTCTTCTAGAGTGCCCCATAGGAGAGTCGCTCTCCTGTAAAGTTTATTTTTCTAAATAACAAACATGTCATACTTACCTGCTCTGTGCAATTGGTTTTGCACAGGGTGGCCCCCGATCCTCCTCTTCTACGGTCCCTCAGCGGCGCTCCTGGCTCCTCCTCCTCTTCTCGAGTTCTCCATAGGAGAGTCGCTCTCCCTCGGGGGACTTGTGCGGGCGCGCTCCCTTAAAGGATTTTTTTATTTTAAATAACAAACATGATGGGCTAGATTCAGGTAGCTGCGCCCCTTCTTACAGCGGCGCAGCGTATCGTATTTACGCTACGCCGCCGCAACTTACAGGAGCAAGTGCAGTATTCACAAAGCACTTGCTCCGTAAGTTGCGGTGGCGTAGAGTAAATGGGGCCGGCGTAAGCGCGCGTAATTCAAATGTGGAAGGGGGGGCGTGTTTTATGCTAATATGTGATGACCTGACGTGATTGACGTGTTTTACGAACGGCGCATGCGCCATCCGTGTACATATCCCAGTGTGCATTGCTCAAAATGACGTCGCAAGGACGTCATTGGTTTCGACTTGAACGTAAATTACGTCCAGCCCTATTCGCGAACGACTTACGCAAAAGACGTAAATAATTCAAATTTCGAAGCGGGAACGACGTCCATACTTAACATTGGCTGCGCCTCCTAATAGCAGGAACAACCTTACGCCGAAAAAGCCTAACGCAAACGTCGGGCGCAAGTATGTTCGTGAATCAACGTAACTAGGTCATTTGCATATTCTACGCCGAAAAAAACGGAAGCGCCCCTAGCGGCCAACGTAATATTGCACACAATTATACGCCGCCGCATTCAAGTTACGTCGGCGGAGGAAGCCTATTTTTTAGACGTATCTGCCTTGAAATTACGCCCGCGTATCTGGAGATACGCCACCGTAAATGCTTGCTGAATCTAGCCCGATATACTTACCTCCTCTGTGCAGTTGGTTTTGCACAAAGTGGCCCCCGATCCTCCTCTTCTGGGGTCCCTCAGTGGCACTCCTCCATTTCATAAGGTGCCCCCACGGAGAGCCACCCATGGGCACTCGTGCGGGTGCGCTCCCGTGTCCTGCTGCTGGATCCATTGACACAGACAGCAGGACTCGACCCCGCCCCCGGCTCCTGTGTCATTGGATTTGATGGCTCCCGCTGCTATCATTCTATCCAATGAGGACCTCATTGCTGGAACGATCGGGTTCAGGTAAATAGGAGGGGGGCTCAGGGGGGCGGCAGCACCACAGAAGGTTTTTCACCTTAATGCATAGAATGCAAACCTCAAAGGTTTACAACCCCTAACGCCCGCCGCATGTAGCTATATGTCCACAGAATGGCACGTACAGGCATATGGGCGTACATGTACATCCTTGCCTTTCCGCGGGTCGGGGGTCCGATCGGGACACCCCCCGCTACATGCGGCGGTCGGATTCCCTCGGGGAGCGATCCGGGATGACGGCCCGGCTATTCGTTTATAGCCGCCCCGTCGCGATCGGTCCCCGGAGCTGAAGAACGGGGAGAGCCGTGTGTAAACACGGCTTCCCCGTGCTTCACTGTGGCGGCTGCATCGATCGAGTCATCCCTTTTATAGGGGAGACTCGATCGATGATGTCACACCTACAGCCACACCCCCCTACAGTTGTAAACACACACTAGGTGAAGCCTAACTCCTACAGCGCCCCCTGTGGTTAACTCCCAAACTGCAATTGTCATTTTCACAATAAAAATGCAATTTAAATGCATTTTTTGCTGTGAAAATGACAATGGTCCCAAAAATGTGTCAAAATTGTGCAAAGTGTCCGCCATAATGTCGCAGTCACGAAAAAAATCGCTGATCGCCGCCATTAGTAGTAAAAAAAAAAAAATAATAATAAAAATGCAATAAAACTATCCCCTATTTTGTAAACGCTATACATTTTGCGCAAACCAATCGATAAACGCTTATTGCGATTTTTTTTACCAAAAACATGTAGAAGAAGACGTATCGGCCTAAACTGAGGATATAAAAAAATGTTATATATGTTTTTGGGGGATATTTATTACAGCAAAAAGTAAAAAATATTGCATTTTTTTCAAAATTGTCGCTCTATTTCTGTTTATAGCGCAAAAAATAAAAAACCGCAGATGTGATCAAATACCACCAAAAGAAAGCTCTATTTGTGGGGAAAAAAGGACGCCAATTTTGTTTGGGAGCCACGTCGCACGACCGCGCAATTGTCTGTTAAAGCGACACAGTGCCGAATCGCAAAACCTGGCCTGGGCATTTAGCTGCCTAAAGGTCCGGGGCTTAAGTGGTTAAAGTGGAAAAGCCTTCTGTGCTGCAGCCCCCCCCCCCCTCAGAGCCCCCCTTTTTCTTACCCGAACCCGATCGTTCCAGCTACGAGAACGAGCCCAGCAGCTCCAGCCGATGTCTCTGGTCCTCATTGGATACAATGATAGCAGTGGGAGCCATTGGCTCCCGCCGCTGTCAATCAAATCCAATGACACAGGAGCCGGGGGTGGGGCCAAATCCTGTTGTCTGTGTCAATGGACGCAGCAGCGGGATTCAGGCGCTCCCCCCGCATGAGTGTTCCCCATGCATTCGTGGGGGGCACCTGATGAAAAGGAAGAGCCAGGAGCTCCATCGGAGGGACCCCAGAAGAGGAGGATCGCTCTGTGAAAAAACCCTCACACAGAGGAGGTAAGTAGGACAATGAACTTTTACTATCACTTTAAAGCTGAAGTTTGCGTATGGCTTCTCCCCCTCTTATCAAAATGCTAATTTCGTTCCCATTTTGGTTTTTATAACACACCTTATTTTAGAGCCAATGATATCAGATCCCAGCTGGAGGGAGGGGCTTCCATGATCACTCAGCACCTCCCCCTGCAGTCACTGTGTGGAGCTGCGCTATTCTATGTCCTGAGGAATGAAGGGCCCACGCGGGTCACATGTAGAGAAACATTTTATTTTATTTGGCAATTTTAAAGTTACATTTTTTTTTTCCCTTTATAAACTGCTTAACCACTTCAATACCCGCCCATTGTCATTTGACGTCCACAGAGGGGATCTCCCATCCTGGGTGGACGTCATATGACGTCCTGGGCTTTCCGGGTGGATATCTGAATGATGCCTGCAGCTAGAGGCATCATCCAGATATCCTTTTGTTCTGCCGGCAAATCTGTGCAGCATAAGAACGATCATAGCGGTGGTTCCACCGCTTGATCGTTCTTTCAGGTGGCGGGAGGGGACATCCCCCCCTCCCGCCGCCATCCGGTGCTTCTCCGGGCTCTCCCGTGCCATCGGGGGCCCGGAGAAAGAATCGTCCGGCGCTCGCAGGAAGCATAGAGATGACTGGTGACCAGATGGTCACCAGTCATCTCTATGACTGTCGGAGGACCCGGGCGCAATGTGATGACGTCACGCCCGGGTCCCCGTAAGTAAACAAAGCCGCGATTGCGGCTAGTAAGCAACAGTATTCATGAGATCGGTGAATTTTTTTCACCGATCTCATGGTTTCCAGTCTGGAGGAGAGATGTGGGGGGAGGGGGAGGTCTTATTGACCCCGCATCTCTCCATAAAGAGGACCTGTCACACACATTCCTATTACAAGGGATGTTTACATTACTTGTAATGGGAATAAAAGTTTAAAAAAAAAAAAAAATTAGAAAAGAAGTGTAAAAAAAGAAAAAAATAAGTAAAAAAATAAATAAAAGAATAAAAAATAAAATTAAAACGCCCCTGTCCCCAGTAGCTCGCGCACAGTAGCGAACGCACACGTAAGTCCCGCCGACATATGTGAACGCCGTTTAAACCACATATGTGAGGTATCGCCGCGTGCGTTAGAGTGCCAGCAACAATTCTAGCTCTAGACCTCCTCTGTAAATCTAAACTGGTAACATGTAAAAAAAAATTCAAGCGTTGCCTATGGAGATTTTTAAGTACCGAAGTTTGGCGCCATTCCATGAGTATGCGCAATTTTAAAGCGTGACATGTTAGGTATCTATTTACTCAGTGTAACATCATCTTTCACATTATACAAAAAAATTGGGCTAACTTTACTGTTTTGTTATTTTTTTAATTCATGAAACAATTTTTTTCCAAAAAAAGGGCGTTTGAAAAATTATTGCGCGAATACCGTGCAAGATAAAACGTTGCAATGACCGTCGTTTTATTCCCTAGGGTGTCTGCTAAAAAAACATATATAATATTTGGGGGTTCTGCGTAATTTTCTAGCAAAAGAATAATGATTTTTACATGTAGGAGAGAAGTGCCAGAATAGGCCTGGTATGGAGGTGGGTATAAAAGCCTGGTATTGAAGTGGTTAATATTTACAGAAATATGATTGGCTGTTTTTTAAATGTGTGTGTGTTTGAAAGACGTCCAATCCAGGCTGAGTTCTGGTTGCCACGCCTCCAGCAAAGGAATGCTCTTCACCCATTGGATGCCAAAACAGACTATCCCTTTGCTGAGTTCTCGGGTCTGTACACCCGCTGTGCCCATTATGAGGGGTTCCCACCATCCCTATGCTGAGTTCCCGGGTCTGTACACCCGCTGTGCCCATTATGAGGGGTTCCCACCATCCCTGTTCTGAGTTCCCGGGTCTGTACACCCGCTGTGCCCATTATGGGGGGTTCCCACCATCCCTGTGCTGAGTTCCCGGGTCTGTACACCCGCTGTGCCCATTATGAGGGGTTCCCACCATCCCTGTGCTGAGTTCCCGGGTCTGTACACCCGCTGTGCCCATTATGAGGGGTTCCCACCATCCCTGTGCTGAGTTCCCGGGTCTGTACCCCCCGCTGTGCCCCATTATGAGGGGTTCCCACCATCCCTGTGCTGGGGTATAATTTATCTTACATTATGTAACAGAAGGCACCAGAACTCACAGCGCTGGGTAGAGACACACAAAGGAGTGATGTCTGTAATTATAACCTCTGGCCGTCTCCAGCTTTCCTATATAAAGATTACACCACTAGTGGTTTCCCATACAGGAAATGTGCGGATATCCCAGACAGACATGAAGACAGATGGATGGGGGTGGGGGAGAGGACACACTGTACACCGTCCTATGACTGGCTGCAGCGCTGTCCTTCATTTCCTATCAGTGTTCTGAGGGTACAGTCATGGATCATCTGGGACTGTTTCTCATTCACATCATCCATATCCCGCACCCAGGGCTGTCTTAATGAGAGGGCACACCTGGGCACTGCCCAGGGGCCCCAGCTGCATGGGGGGCCCCTGCACTTTCCCCAAAGCAGCTGGCCTTTGAGCCCATGCTGCCCCAAAATTGGGGGCCCCATAATGGCACTGAGAGTGATAGATAAACAGGGGAGGTAGTCTGCCACCTACCTACTTGATGTCTGTTTACCTGCACTGTCATCATTGTAGGGGCCCCAGAGCATTACTTTGCCCAGGGGCCCATGATGCTATTACTGTAAGACGGCCCTGCCCGTGCCTCCGTCTATTCCTACATTGCTCCAACCATGTACATCCCAGGGGGTGTCAGATATAATAGAGAGGATGGGCCTGATGAAGGGTACAACAATAGAGAGGATGGGCCTGGTGAAGGGTACAACAATAGAGAGGAGGGGCCTAATGAAGGGTACAACAATAGAGAGGAGGGGCCTGATGAAGGGTACAACAATAGAGAGGAGGGGCCTGATGAAGGGTACAACAATAGAGAGGAGGGGCCTAATGAAGGGTACAACAATAGAGAGGAGGGGCCTGATGAAGGGTACAACAATAGAGAGGAGGGGCCTGATGAAGGGTACAACAATAGAGAGGAGGGGCCTGATGAAGGGTACAACAATAGAGAGGAGGGGCCTGATGAAGGGTACAACATAAGAGAGGAGGGGCCTAATGAAGGGTACAACAATAGAGAGGAGGGGCCTAATGAAGGGTACAACAATAGAGAAGAGAAGCCTGATGAAGGGTACAACAATAGAGAAGAGAAGCCTGATGAAGGGTACAACAATAGAGAGGAGGGGCCTGATGAAGGGTACAACAATAGAGAGGAGGGGCCTGATGAAGGGTACAACAATAGAGAAGAGAAGCCTGATGAACGGTACAACAATAGAGAGGAGGGGCCTGATGAAGGGTACAACAATAGAGAGGAGGGGCCTGATGAAGGGTACAACAATAGAGAAGAGAAGCCTGATGAACGGTACAACAATAGAGAGGAGGGGCCTGATGAAGGGTACAACAATAGAGAGGCGGGATACAACAATAGAGAGGAGGGGTCTGATGAAGGGTACAACAATAGAGAGGAGGGGCCTGATGAAGGGTACAACAATAGAGAGGAGGGGCCTGATGAAGGGTACAACAATAGAGAGGAGGGGCCTGATGAAGGGTACAACATAAGAGAGGAGGGGCCTGATGAAGGGTACAACAATAGAGAGGAGGGGCCTGATGACGGGTACAACAATAGAGAAGAGAAGCCTGATGAAGGGTACAACAATAGAGAGGAGGGGCCTGATGAAGGGTACAATAATAGAGAGGAGGGGCCTGATGAAGGGTACAACAATAGAGAGGAGGGGCCTGATGAAGGGTACAACAATAGAGAGGAGGGGCCTGATGAAGGGTACAACAATAGAGAGGAGGGGCCTGATGAAGGGTACAACAATAGAGAGGAGGGGCCTGATGAAGGGTACAACAATAGAGAGGAGGGGCCTGATGAAGGGTACAACAATAGAGAGGAGGGGCCTGATGAAGGGTACAACAATAGAGAGGATGGGGCCTGATGAAGGGTACAACAATAGAGTGGATGGAAAATATATGGGAAAATAATGCAGCGCAATATAAAAAGTGCAATAAACACAGTAATTATAACGATAGCAAATTAGTAATGCATGAATACAAAAAAGTCCAGAAAGTGAAAAAATTCCAAAGAAACAGTATGACAACCACTCCAAATCTTCACTGGTGACTTTAACTTCAAATACAGTGATCCTTCCACCGTTAAGAATGGCTACTCTCACCTTAGGGTATGGACCCCTCTTTTACCAGGCAGTCATACCAGCAGAAATCAATAAACAGATTGGTGTGATGTGTGAATGGCAAACTTCTTAAGCTCAGCAGCATTGGGATCATAAACAAGAGAAAAAACTGATCTAAGTGCTCTCTGTTTTAAAATCGGCTTGAATTTATTAAAAAGGCATAACAGACTACTTACATTTGCCCGAATGGTAAACGGCAGAAAAGAAATACACACAGCGTGTGTTTTCACAGAGATGGCAGCGAGCGACGTCAGGCTCCTTCCCCCGTACGCGTTACGTTGTAGCAACTTCCTCAGTGGCCTTGTACGTCACTAGCCTGCCTTAATATAGTCTCTCGTCGTCTAGGAAATCACCACAGACCGACGTAATTACGCCGACAGGACATCCGGTGTCAGTCAAATGCGGACAACTTTATTGTTCTCGCTGAGTGGTTTGGGCACAAACGGCAACTCCCAGATAACCGAAGACAAACCAAAAAATGTTTATAATTTAAACATATACTCCTAGGATTCATCAGTATTTCTACTAATTGATCCAAAAAATTGTATATAATAATAAAACGTTGTTTTTGAAAGGTAATAAATATCGCCATCTTGTGGTCAAATTAAAAAACTACTACCCAAAACAATTAATTACTGGTTCACTCGGTGCCATCTCTGGAAAAACAGTACAATATTAAATACTTTAAAAACGAATAAAATTAAAAACACATGTGATACTAAAAAATCACAACCTATACAGCTAATAAAATATACATTTCCACAATAGGCCTAATAATAATAATAATAATGAAGAAAATAATAGAATAAAAATGAAAAAAATATTAATAATTAAATGAAAAAAAAAAGAAAATAAATAAAAATAAAGAATAATAAAAATAAAATTAAAGATAGAAATAAAAAAAAATAAAAAATATATAAATAACATAAAAATTACAAAAACTACAAAAATCCCTATAATTAAAAGACCTATTTATCCGAAATAAAACAATTAAGATCATTGAGTCCTTCAGGGGCAAGAACTTTGGCCTCTACGATCCAATAGGATTCCCTTTGGCTAATATGTCGAATGTAATTACCCCCTCTCCAATGTCGATCTACTCTTTATATACCCCAGAACTTCAGACATTTCGGGTCTCTATTGTGAGACTGTCTGAAATGTCTGGAGACACTATGATTGCGTAGACCCCGCTTAATGTTATTAACATGTTCGCCTAGTCTAACTCCCAAAGCTCGTGAGGTGCGGCCTATATACTGAAGTCCACAATCGCACTCCAGCATATAGACCACACCCACCGTGTTACAAGTAATCAGGTTCTTTATGGTATAGGATTTGTTAGTAGAAAAAGAAGTGAAATCCTTATGTTTCTTAAGGTTAAATTTGCGTTGTTTGCAGGATTGGCACCGTCCGCAGGCATAAAAACCCGTAAGAAACGGTGAAAAATGCCACTTTCCTTAAAAATTTGTGGGTCAATAATCCCTGGAGCATGAACGTCCCTTAGGGATGGTGCCTTTTTATAAATAAATGAAGGACGTGGAGGAAGAACAGCCCCCAAAACTTTATCTTTTCTTCAAACCTCCCAGTGCTTGATTATTATTTTTTCAAATTGTCTATGTTGGATGTTGTAATCAAGGACAATTTTGAACTCATGTTTTACTTCCCTTTTTGATACTTTATTGGAATCAGGGACAAGATCTTTTCTGTCTAGAGAGCCCACTCTAGAAATTTAATTTTGGATAATGTCCTTGTTATAGCCTTTTTGTTGGAACCTGTTGGCCAAAATATTCGACTGTGCAAAATAATCCACATCAGAGGTACAATTACGCCTAAGACGTATAAATTGACCCCTAGGAACATTGCACAGCCAACTCCTATGGTGGCAGCTATCCAGAGGAATGTATCCATTTCTGTCTGAGGGCTTAAAATTATTGCGGGTTTTAAAATAAACACCTGCTTTAAAAATCTCCAGATCTAGGAACACAATACTTTGGGGATCTATATTCCATGTAAGAGAAATGTTGTTTGATTCGTTATTCAACCTATGCATAAAGGCCTCAAGACTGGACAAATCTCCCTCCCATATCATGACCAAATCGTCGATATAGCGTTTGTAGCATTTTCACTGCTGTGGAGGGTCACCATATATACTCTCTTCTTCCCATAAAGACATGAATAAGTTGGCAACGCTGGGGGCAAATTTTGCCCCCATTGCGACGCCCATTACTTGTAAATAAAAATCCAGATTATTGTTAGAAGGGCTAGCAGATCAGTACTTTGTGACTGCACAGAGGAACCCAACAATGTGAGTAGTGAAGTAAAAAATGTTTATTTACAAACATGTGGGGACAACCAGTGCACAATAAACAGCAAACAATATATACAATCAAAGGGAGATACCGTATTCATAAACAAAGCCAGGCCGAGGTCATACACGTGGGATGTCAGCAGATGGGTGAGGATGGGAACAGAACAGAGCAGGGAGCGGACAGATGGACGGGCTGCGGGGTAGGAATCCAAGGAAAACAGGAATCAGGAAACAGGGAGGATAAGTCCAGGCAGGGATCAGGATCAAGAATCAGAACCAAGGATCAGAATCAGGGTCCCGAAAACAGGGTCAGCATACAGGCTCAGGTCCGAGAGGTAGAACCATACCGGGGCGGGGAGAGATTACACACGCCGGGTATTTATAGAGGCATGCTGATTGCAATCAGGTCACACCTGAACGCAGGAAGGGCTGTATGCTCCATACTGCCGGGATCCATCCGCTGGTGGAGGCCAGTACTGCGTCCCAAAGGTGAAATACCAGCAGGGGGAAGTTCTCCTGACAGCTCCAAACTGCCAGGAGACCCCTGCTGGTGGAACGCAGCACTGCAAGCCAGATCATAAATAGCACCAGCGGATGGAACCTTTCCTGACAATTATAACAAAAATAATTTTTAGTCAGACAAAATTCCACACTTTGAAGAAGGAATTTCTTGTGTTTGGCTGATAATTCAGACTGAATCAGAGCCCATTTTACTGCCACAATTGCATCAGCATGACTAATTATTGTATACAAAGAGCTGACATCGGCAGTGATGAGCAGACTATTGGGCCTACAAGGGATAGTTTCTAATATTTAAATAAACTGTTTCGTATCTCTCAAAAATGATTTAGTACTGGAAACAATGGGTTTAAGAAAAAAATCAATATATTGACCTAATCTTGATGAAACGGACTCTATGCCATTTACTATAGGCCGCCCAGGTGGCTGTGTGGCATTTTTATGTACTTTGGGCAAAAAGTAAATGATTGGCGTTCTACACGCACTAGGGTCTAAAAAGTCTGCTTCCTTTTTGGAAAGGATTTTCCGTTTCACCCCCTTTTTGACCAACTTGGTAAGATCATCTTTAAATTCAAATATAGGATCACTTTTCAATAACTTATAGGTGTTGGTGTCTCCCAACAGGCGGCTCATTTCTTGTTTATAAAAAAGTTTGCTCATCACAACTAACCCTCCCCCCTTATCTGAAGGACGAATTACCAAATCCTTCTTGTTTTCCAAAGAGGAGATGCCTTTTTTCACATGTAGCGCCCCTTTACTTTCAGAAAGGATGCTATGTTAAATTTAGTGGGGGAATGAGAGAGTTATGTTGCTCACATTCTTGGATTTGGTAAATTTGTCGCCAAATCTGGATTGTTCTGTGGGTCAGTCTATTTGGAAATATTAACATATGTCTGAAATTTATAAAAATTCCTAACCCAAGCGAATTTAAGACCCTTATCTAGAACTTGTAGTTCATCTTCTGATAAGGTAGTCCCACTAATATTAAAAATACCAGTACCTAATGGGATTTTATCCCATCATTTTTTTGCGCTGATTGCACCCTTTGGTTTTTCAATAGAGAGGAGGGGCCTGATGAAGGTTACAATAGAGAGGAGGGGCCTGATGAAGGTTACAATAGAGAGGAGGGGCCTGATGAAGGTTACAATAGAGAGGAGGGGCCTGATGAAGGTTACAATAGAGAGGAGGGGCCTGATGAAGGTTACAATAGAGAGGAGGGGCCTGATGAAATTATTTCCTCAATGTGATGATAACAAAGGGTCACAATGTCCTCTTCAGGTTCTTCACTCCAGAAGATGTCACAGAACTGAGGAGACAAATAAGAAAATCATTATATTCCATGCACGTCACCTATTATTAGAAGGCTGCATGCCGGGGGTGTCCAACATGTGGCCCTCCAGCGGCGACGGCGCGGACACGCCCCGCGTATTGTTTACGCGTGGATTTCTGTATGATGGTGAGTACAGCCACCATACAGAAATCCCCGGGCAGACATGTACGGTGAAAACGGTCCGGCGGACCGGTTTCATCGTACATGTATGCTCGTCTGTACGCGGCCTTACACCCACCTGTTCCCTGACACCCACCTGTTCCCTGACACCTACCGTTCCCTGACACCCACCTGTTCCATGACACCCACCTGTTCCATGACACCCACCTGTTCCCTGACACCTACCGTTCCCTGACACCCACCTGTTCCCTGACACCTACCTGTTCCCTGACACCCACCTGTTCCCTGACACCCACCTGTTCCCTGACACCCACCTGTTCCATGACACCCACCTGTTTCCTGACACCCACCTGTTCCCTGACACCTACCGTTCCCTGACACCCACCGGTTCCCTGACACCCACCTGTTCCCTGACACCCACCTGTTCACTGACACCCACCTTTTCCCTGACACCTACCGTTCCCTGACACCCACCTGTTCCCTGACACCCACCTGTTCCCTGACACTTACCTGTTACTGGTTCATCCTCTTCTGGTTGCACATAATCTCCGACTTCACTTTCTTCTTAAAACAGGTAAAAATTTCAATATTAGTCAATGAACATGCAAATTGTCCTTTCTAACAATTTACATACATAGTCCCACACAGGGGTTTCTTTCCAGCAGGAACGTGGGGGAACGCGGTTCCAGCATCTCCAGCACTGAATGTATGGTAAGGGATACGGGGGTGTGCTGGAGGGTCTATTGTTTCTGGCTGCTCAGGGGATCTATTGTTGTTGGGGGATCTATTGTTGCTGTGAAAGTCTATGGTTGTTGAGGGGACCTTCTGTTGCTTGGGGGTCAATGCTTGCTGGGAGGGATCTACAGTTCAGGGGGGTCTACTGTTACTGGCTGCTGGGGGAATTATTCATACTGGCTGCTAGGTGATCTATTGGGCCAGATTCACGTAGATCAGCGGATCTATAGATCCGCTCGATCTACGTGATTTAAGATCCGCTCCCGCAAGTTTAGGAAGCAAGTGGCTAATTCACAAAACACTTACCTCAAAACTTGCGACGGCGGATCCTAAATCCCCCGGCGGAATTCAAATTCCGCGGCTAGGGGAGTGTACTATTTAAATCAGGCGCGTTCCCGCGCCGATTTAAATGCGCATGCGCCGTCCGGGGAATTTCCCGGCGTGCATTGCTCCCACTGACGTCACTAGGACGTCAGTGGTTTCGACGTGAGCGTGACTTGCGACGCGCGTGTTTGTGAATCGGCGTACGCAAACGACGTTAGAAAATTCAAATTCGACGCGGGAACGCCGGCTATACTTAACATTGGCTGCGCCTGATAAAAGAAAGGGTAAGTATACGACGGGTACGCCGCTACGGAAACGTCGTAAGAAGACTGCGTCGGGTCCGCGTACGTTCGTGAATTTGCGTATCTCGCTGATTTACATATTATTCAAGGTAAATCAGCGGGAACGCCCCCGGCGCCATTTTTAAATCCAAAAAAAGATCCGACAGTGTAACACATTGTAACACTATCGGATCTAGCCCTATCTATGCGTATGTGATTCTATGAACCAGGCGCATAGATAGGACCAGTGTAAGTCAGAGATACGATGGGGGATCAGGAGATATCTGTAGATAATACACCGGAGTATCTCTTTGTGAATCTGGCCCATTGTTTCTGGCAGGGGTGTATAGTTAAAGGGATATCACTGCTGCAGGTAGATCAGATTGAAATGAATCTCTCCTACAGATTGGAAGCGACAGGTGCTGGCAATGCGTATAGCAAAGAGGATGAGAGAAAATTCTGGAGAGCCGCACTCCAAAAATTTGCCTTTATTTGTAAAAAAAAAAAGGAGCAAAAATACAAGCCACAGCAGAGCGGACAGAAGAGCTGACGCGTTTCACACCATCAAACAGTGCTTAATCATAGCTATATCTTACAAATAAAGGCTAATTTTTGGAGTGCGGCTGTCCAGAATTTTCTCTCATGCTCAGAGGTCTATAGTTGCTGGAGATGATCTATTCTTGCTGGGGGGCTATATTGTTGCATTGGATTTATTGTTGCTGGGGGGTGGGGGGACTATTGTTGCTGATAAGGTGCAGTGTAGTTGTTGGGAGATCTATTGTTGCTGCTGGGGTCTATGGTTGATGGGGTGTGCCTATTATTGCTGGTCGGATCTATTGTTGCTGGAGGGATTTATTGTTGCTGGAGGGATTTATTGTTGCTGGAGGGATCTATTGTTTTTGGGAGGGGGTCTATTGTTGCTGGTTGCAGGAGATTAATTTTACTGCTTTTTTTGTTATCATTAACACATTTCATATAAATTACTTAGCACCAAAAAATGATACTTGGTTGTGTATTCTCTAAAAGGGGCAAAACTGATAGGTGGGTAGGGGTAGGGGGTGGAACTAAGGTACATTGCTCGGAGGTGGGTAGGGGCCGAAGACAAGGGGTGACCCAGAAGTTGGGAGTACTGCACCTATGTTTTGCATGACGTGTAGAAGACTTAGAACCCCCTGTATGGTGAAGACTTAGAACCCCCCTGTATGGTGAAGACTTAGAACCCCCCTGTATGGTGAAGACTTAGAACCCCCCTGTATGGTGAAGACTTAGAACCCCCTGTATGGTAAAGACTTAGAACCCCCTGTATGGTGAAGACTTAGAACCCCCTGTATGGTGAAGACTTAGAACCCCCTGTATAGTGAAGACTTAGAACCCCCTGTATGGTGAAGACTTAGAACCCCCTGTATGGTGAAGACTTAGAACCCCCCTGTATGGTGAAGACTTAGAACCCCCCTGTATGGTGAAGACTTAGAACCCCCCTGTATGGTGAAGACTTAGAACCCCCTGTATGGTAAAGACTTAGAACCCCCTGTATGGTGAAGACTTAGAACCCCCTGTATGGTGAAGACTTAGAACCCCCTGTATAGTGAAGACTTAGAACCCCCTGTATGGTGAAGACTTAGAACCCCCTGTATGGTGAAGACTTAGAACCCCCCGTATGGTGAAGACTTAGAACCCCCTGTATGGTGAAGACTTAGAACCCCCTGTATGGCGAAGACTTAGAACCCCCTGTATGGTGAAGACTTAGCACCCCCTGTATGGTGAAGACTTAGAACCCCCTGTATGGTGAAGACTTAGAACCCCCTGTATGGTGAAGACTTAGAACCCCCTGTATGGCGAAGACTTAGAACCCCCTGTATGGCGAAGACTTAGAACCCCCTGTATGGTGAAGACTTAGCACCCCCTGTATGGTGAAGTCTTAGAACCCCCTGTATGGTGAAGTCTTAGAACCCCCTGTATGGTGAAGACTTAACCCCCTGTATGGTAAAGACTTAGAACCCCCTGTATGGTGAAGACTTAACCCCCTGTATGGTAAAGACTTAGAACCCCCTGTATGGTGAAGACTTAGAACCCCCCTGTATGGTGAAGACTTAGAACCCCCCTGTATGGTGAAGACTTAGAACCCCCCTGTATGGTGAAGACTTAGAACCCCCCTGTATGGTGAAGACTTAGAACCCCCCTGTATGGTGAAGACTTAGAACCCCCTGTATGGTGAAGACTTAGAACCCCCTGTATGGTGAAAACTTAGAACCCCCTGTATGGTGAAGACTTAGAACCCCCTGTATGGTGAAGACTTAGAACCCCCTTTATGGTGAAGACTTAGAACCCCCTGTATGGTGAAGACTTAGAACCCCCTGTATGGTGAAGACTTAGAACCCCCTGTATAGTGAAGACTTAGAACCCCCTGTATGGTGAAGACTTAGAACCCCCTGTATGGTGAAGACTTAGAACCCCCTGTATGGTGAAGACTTAGAACCCCCTGTATGGTAAAGACTTAGAACCCCCTGTATGGTGAAGACTTAGAACCCCCTGTATGTTTTTTTCACTTTCTGTCCAAAAATAATAAACATTAGTACAATATTCCTACAATACCAAATCTGAAATACAATCCTCTCAGTTGAGGTCATCAAGAAGTAATGATCGGTTGCTTGTGTTACAATCTTCTGGTTGAACCTAAAGTGGCCTTCAAGTAACTTCCCTTCGTGAACCACAGCAGTGGCGGCTGGTGCTCAAATTTTTTGGGGGGGCGCCAACAAAAAAAATAAAATAAAAATTGCAGCCTCACTGTGCACATCAAATGCAGTCACTGTGCCATCAATTGTCACCACTGTGCCATGCTATCAAACGCAGTCACTGTGCCATCATACGCAGCCACTGTGCCATGCTATCAAACGCAGTCACTGTGCCATCATACGCAGCCACTGTGCCATCAATTCGCACCATAGTGCCATGCCATCAAACGCAGTCACTGTGCCATGCCATCAAACGCAGCCACTGTGCCATGCCATCAAACGCAGCCACTGTGCCATCAATTGTCACCACTGTGCCATGCCATCAAACGCAGCCACTGTGCCATCAATTGTCACCACTGTGCCATGCCATCAAATGCAGTCACTATGCCATCGATTCGCACCATAGTGCCATGCCATCAAACGCAGTCACTGTGCCATGCCATCAAACGCAGCCACTGTGCCATGCCATCAAATGCAGTCACTATGCCATCGATTCGCACCATAGTGCCATGCCATCAAACGCAGTCACTGTGCCATGCCATCAAACGCAGTCACTGTGCCATGCCATCAAACGCAGTCACTGTGCCATGCCATCAAACGCAGTCACTGTGCCATGCCATCAAACGCAGCCACTGTGCCATGCCATCAAACGCAGCCACTGTGCCATCAATTGTCACCACTGTGCCATGCCATCAAAAGCAGTCACTGTGCCATGCCATCAAACGCAGCCACTGTGCCCCTCAATTGTCACCACTGTGCCCTTTAATTGTCGCCACTGTGCCCATTGTTGCCACTGTGCATGTCACTGTGCCCTTTAATTGTTGCCACTGTTCCCATTGTCACCACTGTTCCCATTGTCACCACTGTGCCCTTTGTCACCACTGTGCCCATTGATGCCACTGTGCCCTTTGTCAGCACTGTGCCCATTGATGCCACTGTGCCCTTTGTCAGCACTGTGCCCATTGATGCCACTGTGCCCTTTGTCGCCTCTGTGCCCATTGTCGCCGCTGTGCCCTGTAAAATGCACTTACCTTACTCCTTCCACGTCCCTCGATGTCTTCTCCCGCCTTGGTGACGCTTCAGCCAATCAGGTTACCGATAACCAGAATCGGCGAACCTGATTGGCTGAGACGGCCGTCAGTCTCATCCAAGGAACGCCCCCCCCCCCGTACGTCCCGAGGATAAGACATCCGGGAGCCGAGGGCTGTACTCGGAAAGCCTATCAGAGCCACTGGCTCCGATAGGCACTTCCGCACAGCCAACCAGCTGCCATTATTCAGGTGGCCGGCGCTCAAGTTCCGGCCATCTCTGAATAGACCAGCGGCAGCTGGCAACAATAACATACATTCATGCAATACATGAATGTATGTTATTAGACTCAGTGGCGGGCGAGAGCCAGAGGGGGCGGCGCTCCAGCGCCCTCTATGGACGAACCGCCACTGAGCCACAGTATATTGTTTCCAGAACATCCAAACTTGTGGCCTTCAACATGCAGATATTGACTTGACCCGTCTCCAGTGTTCTCTTTATTATAAAGAATGATATGGTTTGAGAGATGTGTGGAGAGAGAGAGAGAGGAGCAAGAATTTTGTCTTTGGGGCTCGAAGACATCATCTGCAGGGATGGGATGAGGTTTGGATTTCCATGTTACCGTGGATTCACAGCCAGGGCCGCCATCAGGGGGGGGTACAGCCGGTACACTTGTAAGGGGCCCTCCTGTCTGAGGGGCCCGGACCATGGGTCACAACCCAGGCTATCTTTATTATGTTAGAGCGGCCCAGCCTCCAGGATGCAGGGGAAGGTGGACAGGTGGGCTGATCCCACCTGTGTGCAAGTTGGGCCTGCTGTCAGGTGCCGGGGCGGTGGACCCCATGGAGGAGGACATCAGGGGGAGGAGCCTTTTGTGTGTGCAGGTCGAAGGGCCCCATGAAGGAGGAGGTCGGGTGGAGGAGCCCCCCTCTCCTTTTGTGCATGCAGGTCTGGGCCCGCATGCACACAGAGGGCAAGGAAGCCAGAGAATTGTGCATTTAAGACAGCAGTGTGATCAAGGGGGAAAGAGCCAGAGCATTGTGTGTATAAGGCAGCTGTGTGATCCAGGAGGAGGGGGGCACAGAGCCTGAGCATTGTGTGTTTAAGGCAGCAGGGTGATCTAGGGGGAGAGGGGCAGAGAGCTGGAGCACTGTGTGTATAAGGCAGCAGTGTGATCCAGGGGGAGGGGGGCAGAGAGCCAGAGAACTGTGTGTATCAGGCAGCTGTGTGATCCAGGGGAAGAGGGGCACAGAGCTGGAGCATTGTGTGTATAAGGCAGCAGTGTGATCCAGGGGGAGGGGGCACAGAGCCCGAGCATTGTGTGTTTAAGGCAGCAGTGTGATCCAGGGGGAGGGGGCAGAGAGCCAGAGCACTGTGTGTATAAGGCAGCAGTGTGATCCAGGGGGAGGGAGCAGAGAGCCAGAGCATTGTGTGTATAAGGTAGCAGTGTGATCTAGGGAGAGGGGGGCAGAGAGCCGGAGCACTGTGTGTATAAGGCAGCAGTGTGATCCAGGGGGAGAGGGGCAGAGAGCCAGAGAACTGTGTGTATAAGGCAGCAGTGTGATCCAGGGGGAGGGGAGCAGAGAGCCGGAGCATTGTGTGTATAAGGTAGCAGTGTGATCTAGGGAGAGGGGGGCAGAGAGCCAGAGAACTGTGTGTATAAGGTAGCAGTGTGATCCAGGGGGAGAGGGAGCAGAGAGCCAGAGCATTGTGTGTATAAGGCAGCAGTGTGATCCAGGGGGAGGGGGGCAGAGAGCCAGAGCATTGTGTGTATAAGGCAGCAGTGTGATCCAGGGGGAGGGGGGCAGAGAGCCAGAGCACTGTGTGTATAAGGTAGCAGTGTGATCCAGGAGGGGAGGGGCACAGAGCCGGAGCATTGTGTGTATAAGGCATTTAAAATTCATGTGGTCCACGGAATTCAAAATTGTGAGTTTAGTGGTCCGAAAGGTTGGCGACCACTGTGCTGGAGTCGGTGTTTACGAGACAAAACCATTTTTTTTTTGCTAGAAAATTACTTAAAACCCCCAAACATTATATATATATATTTTTTTTTCTAACACCCTAGAGAATAAAATGGCAGTCATTGCAATACTTTTTGTCACACCGTATTTGCGTAGCGGTCTTACAAGCGCACTTTTTTTGGAAAAAATTCACTTTTTTAAATTAAAAAATAAGACAACAATAAATTTGGCCCAATTTTTTTATATATTGTGAAAGATAATGTTACGCCGAGTAAAATGGTACCCAACATGTCACGCTTAAAAATTGCGCCCGCTCGTGGCATGGCGTCAAACTTTTACCCTTAAAAATCTTGATAGGCGACGTTTAAAAAATTCTACAGGTTGCATTTTTTGAGTTACAGAGTAGGCCTAAGGCTAAAATTATTGCTCTCGCTCTAACGATCGCGGCGATACCTCACTTGTGTGGTTTGAATACCGTTTTCATATGTCGGCGCTACTCGCGTATACGTTCGCTTCTACGCGCGAGCTCGTCGGGACGGGGCGCTTTAAAAAAAATTTTTTTTGCTTTTCGCATTTATTTTTATTTATTTTAGAATTTTTAACACTGAAAAAAAAAATAAAAAAAATTATCACTTTTATTCCTATTACAAGGAATGTAAACATCCCATGTAATAGAAAAAAGCATGACAGGTCCTCTTATATATGAGATCTGGGGTCAAAAAGACGTCACATCTCATATTTGGGCATCGCGCCGACCCCCCCCACCCCACCACCTTAATTAAATACAGCCTGATCAGTGCCAATTAAATGCAGCTATACCAGTGCCACGGGAATGATTTCACCGCACAGACCCGCCTGCATGTTTTTGCTGTGAAAATGACAATGGTCCCAAAAATGTGTCAAAAGTGTCCGAAGTGTCCGCCATAATGTCGCAGTCACGAAAAAAATCGCTGATCGCCGCCATTAGTAGTAAAAATATTTTTTTTATAAAAATGCAATAAAACTATCCCCTATTTTGTAAACGCTATAAATTTTGCGCAAACCAATCGATAAACGCTTATTGCGATTTTTTTTTACCAAAAATACGTAGAAGAATACGTATCGGCCTAAACTGAGGAAAAAAAAACATTGTTTTATATATTTTTGGGGGATATTTATTACAGCGAAAAGTAAAAAATATTGCATTTTTTTCAAAATTGTCGCTCTGTTTTTGCTTATAGCGCAAAAAATAAAAACCGCAGAGGTGATCAAATACCACCAAAAGAAAGCTCTATTTGTGGGGGGAAAAAAGTACGCCAATTTTGTTTGGGAGCCACGTCGCACGACCGCGCAATTGTCAGTTAAAGCGACGCAGTGCCGAATCGCAAAAACTGCCTGGGTCCTTTAGCTGCCTTAGGCCCCGTACACACGAGAGGATCCATCCGCTGAAAAATCTCAGCGGATCGGTTTCAGCGGATAGATCCCCTGGTGTGTACGTTCCAGCGGATATTTATCCGCGGATATTTCTGAATTCCAGCAGATAAAAATTTGTAGACATGCTAACAAATCTATCCGCTGGAATCGGCTCCAGCGGATCGATCTGGTGGTCTGTACAGACTCACCGGATCGATCCGTCCGAACCCATCCCTTTGCATGCGTCGTAATGATTCGACGCATGCGTGGATATCCTTATATGACAGCGTCACGCACGTCGCCGCGTCATCATCGCGGCGACGGCGCGACACATCACCGCGATGGGAATTCGGCGCGGATTTCGATCTGATGGTGTGTACACTCCATCGGATCAAAATCCTCAGAGGATTTATCCGCGGATACGGGACCCGGCCAGTTTTTGCGATTCGGCACTGCGTCTCTTTAACTGACAATTGCGCGGTCGTGCGACGTGGCTCCCAAACAAAATATGCGTCCTTTTTTCCCCACAAATAGAGCTTTCTTTTGGTGGTATTTGATCACCTCTGCGGTTTTTATTTTTTTGCGCTATAAGCAAAAATAGAGCGACAATTTTGAAAAAAATGCAATATTTTTTACTTTTTGCTATAATAAATATCCCCCAAAAATATATAAAACATCGTTTTTTTTTCCTCAGTTTAGGCCGATACATATTCTTCTACCTATTTTTGGTAAAAAAAATCGCAATAAGCGTTTATCGATTGGTTTGCGCAAAATTTATAGCGTTTACAAAATAGGGGATAGTTTCATTGCATTTTTATAAAAAAAATATTTTTACTACTAATGGCGGCGATCAGCGATTTTTTTCGTGACTGCGACATTATGGCGGACACTTCGGACACTTTTGACACATTTTTGGGACCATTGTCATTTTCACAGCAAAACATGCATTAAAAATGCTCTGATTACTGTGAAAATTACAATTGCAGTTTAGGAGTTAACCACAAGGGGGCGCTGAAGGAGTTATGTGTCACCTCATTTGTGTTTCTAACTGTAGGGGGGCGGGGCTGGACGTGTGACATCATTGATCGTGTTTCCCTATAACAGGGAACACACGATCGATGACGGTGCCACAGTGAAGCACGGGGAAGCTGTGTTTACACGCGGCTCTCCCCGTTCTTCAGCTCCGGGGACCGATCGCGGGACTCCAGCGGCGATCGGGTCCCGCGGCCACCGAGCTTCGGACCGGGTCGCGGGCGCGCGCCTGCGACCCACGGCTGGGCACTTAAAGAGGACGTACCTGTACGTGATTGTGCCTAGCCGTGCCATTAGCCGTACTCATCGATCTTTGAGAGGAAGTGATGTAATCTGTAGAACGGTCTGATGAGGAAAGTGTAAAGCAGTTCAGGAGAAGGTTGTCCGGGGGGGGGGGGGGGGGGGCACCTTGCGGAGGACAGCAGGGAGCGATCTTCTGAATCCATATCTTCAGACTGCCCTGAAAGCTAAATCTAAGTTCGATAAAATCAGGGGTCAAGTCCTGGGGAAAAAAGTGTGGGAACTCCCACCCAAGATCCACTCCCCCACCAAAAAAAAAAAATGATACGCTCATATGCATAATTACTAAACCGCAACCGCAACTTTCTAAATCCCGCGATAACTCGCGGCAGACCTCCGCAATGTCTCCTGGGAACAATGACAAAAGCTCCCAGGAGACATTGCGGCATCGAGGAAGTGACGGAATACCCGCACACTACCCGATGAATCCATATACAGGAAGTGACGGAATACCCGCACACTACCCGATAAATCCATATACAGGAAGTGACGGAATACCCGCACACTACCCGATAAATCCATATACAGGAAGTGACGGAATACCCGCACACTACCCGATAAATCCATATACAGGAAGTGAAGGAATACCGGCACACTACCCGATGAATCCATATACAGGAAGTGACGGAATACCGGCACACTACCCGATAAATCCATATACAGGAAGTGACGGAATACCGGCACACTACCCGATAAATCCATATACAGGAAGTGAAGGAATACCGGCACACTACCCGATAAATCCATATACAGGAAGTGACGGAATACCCGCACACTACCCGATAAATCCATATACAGGAAGTGACGGAATACCCGCACACTACCTGATAAATCCATATACAGGAAGTGACGGAATACCGGCACACTACCCGATAAATCCATATACAGGAAGTGACGGAATACCCGCACACTACCTGATAAATCCATATAGAGGAAGTGACGGAATACCCGCACACTACCCGATAAATCCATATACAGGAAGTGAAGGAATACCGGCACACTACCCGATGAATCCATATACAGGAAGTGACGGAATACCGGCACACTACCCGATAAATCCATATACAGGAAGTGACGGAATACCCGCACACTACCCGATAAATCCATATACAGGAAGTGACGGAATACCGGCACACTACCCGATAAATCCATATACAGGAAGTGAAGGAATACCGGCACACTACCCGATGAATCCATATACAGGAAGTGACGGAATACCCGCACACTACCCGATGAATCCATATATAGGAAGTGAAGGAATACCGGCACACTACCCGATAAATCCATATACAGGAAGTGACGGAATACCCGCACACTACCCGATGAATCCATATACAGGAAGTGACGGAATACCCGCACACTACCCGATAAATCCATATACAGGAAGTGACGGAATACCCGCACACTACCCGATGAATCCATATACAGGAAGTGACGGAATACCCGCACACTACCCGATAAATCCATATACAGGAAGTGAAGGAATACCCGCACACTACCCGATGAATCCATATACAGGAAGTGACGGAATACCCGCACACTACACGATGAATCCATATACAGGAAGTGAAGGAATACCCGCACACTACCCGATAAATCCATATACAGGAAGCAGCCAGTAACATAAAGGATTACTAAGGTTCACCTGCCCCTGACAGTGACTCGAGCTGGGCATCGCCGCTTAGTGAAGGATTGGCTCGGGCGGCTCGGCTGCTCTAGTCCTGCAAAGGGAACGGCGTTCCTGCTGTGAAAAAAGTGCAGGAACTCCGTTCCCACGCGTTCCCGCAGGACTTGAGCCCTGGATAAAATGTTTGCTCTCATCCCTAACACCCCAACGAATTATTAATCCCTCGGAAGAAATAATGTATACTAGTCATACATTGCATGAATCCATCCATGGTCGTCGCTGCCGCCCCCTATTCAGGTGCCCGTCCCTTTATCGGGCGCCGGGAGCCTGAATTACAGTGGCGGGGTATTTTTTGGAAGCACCTAAATAGAGCCATAGGCGTCCTAAAAGGTGAACAGCGGGCGCCATGCTGGGCGCTCGCAGTTCACTCAGCGTTGTGTTAGGAAAGCAAATGAACACTGAACCGCCTCTTAGCCAATCAGGTGCTCAGGTCTGTTATCTGTCACCTTATTGGCTGAAACGACGAGAAGAGAGGACACGAGAAGACATGGAGGCGTGGGGAGGACATCGCGTGACCCACTACCCCAACGAGACAGGTAAGTGCCGGGTGTGCGGGGGATGCACACTGGCAGCATTTGATGGGCACACTGGCGGCAATTGATGGGTACAGTATCTGCGTTTGATTGCACAGTGGCGGCAATTTATGGGTACAGTGGCTGCATTTGATGGGCACAGTGACTGTATTTGATGGGCACAGTGACTGCATTTGATGGGCACAGTGGCTGCATTTGATTGGCACAGTGGCTGTGTTTGATGGTACAGTGGCGGCAATTGACACCCACCATTCCCTGACACCCACCATTCCCTGACACCCACCCTTCCCTGACACCCCCCGTTTCCTGACACCCCCCATTTCCTGACACCCACCGTTTCCTGACACCCACCATTCCCTGACACCCACCATTCCCTGACACCCACCATTCCCTGACACCCATTATTCCCTGACACCCATTATTCCACTACACCCACCATTCCCTGACACCCACCATTCCCTGACACCCACCATTCCCTGACACCCATCATTTCCTGACACCCACCCTTCCCTGACACCCACCATTCCCTGACACCCACCCTTCCCTGACACCCACCATTCCCTGACACCCACCGTTCCCTGACACCCACCATTCCCTGACACCCACCCTTCCCTGACACCCACCATTCCCTGACACCCGTCATTCCCTGACACCCACCGTTCCCTGACACCCACCATTCCCTGACACCCACCCTTCCCTGACACCCACCCTTCCCTGACACCCACCCTTCCCTGACACCCTCCATTCCCTGACACCCACCCTTCCCTGACACCCACCATTCCCTGACACCCGTCATTCCCTGACACCCACCGTTCCCTGACACCCACCATTCCCTGACACCCACCCTTCCCTGACACCCACCCTTCCCTGACACCCACCCTTCCCTGACACCCTCCATTCCCTGACACCCATCATTGCCTGACACCCATCATTCCCTGACACCCACCCTTCCCTGACACCCACCATTCCCTGACACCCACCTGTTTCTGATGCATCCAAAGAAGATCCCCTCACTCCGGATTTCACATCATTCCCAGCTTCTGTTTCTTCTTGGAACATGTGAAAATGTAAATATTAGTCAATCAACACATGAATCGTCCTCTTGAACAATTGACATAAATAGTCCCTGTAACGGAATGGCCCGTGACACCCAGAGGCTCTTGAAGGATGTGGGGTACTCCTGTGCCAGCGTCACCAATGACTCTTGGGTCTAGGGTCATCCTATGTCCAATAGGGGCAAAGGATGACTGAGAACTGATAATTCATGTGTAAGGGGGGAACTAATGCTCAAAACCACTCTAAAAACCACTAAAAACTAATATTAAAATTATAGATAAAATAAATATATAGGCAGCAGCCACTACCAAGAGATGCTCACGCACCAGCAATAGTATGAAAAGAGGGGGGGGTGTAATGGCGCTTACCAATTAAATACTAAGCAAATGATTAATATATGCACAATACCATTAATGACCAGTTAAAATGTGTTTCACTCCTTATTCCTTGAAACCCTCCAAGCATCAACAACAGTGGCCCAGATTCAAGAAGCTATTGCGCCCGCGCAACCATAGGTTGCGCGGCGCAAATAGCTGTTTTGCTCCCGCGTAGCGAATGCCCCTGATTCAGGAACATCGCTACGCGGACTGCAGCCTAGGATATGACAGACCTAAGCCTCCTTATGCCTTCATATCTCAGGCTGCATTCTTGCGTTGGCCGCTAGGGGGCGCGGCCATTGTGATCGGCGTATAGTATGCAAATTGCATACTACCACCGATTCACAAAAGTTGCGCGGGCCCTGCGCACGCAAGGTACGGAGTTTCCGTACGGCGACTTTAGCATAAGGCTGCTCCTACTCATAAAAATGCAATAAAACTATCCCCTATTTTGTAAACGCTATAAATTTTGCGCAAACCAATCGATAAACGCTTATTGCGATTTTTTTTACCAAAAATAGGTAGAAGAATACGTATCGGCCTAAACTGAGGAATAAAAAATGTTGTCATAGGTAGGCATGTGCAAAAGGGAAAATTTCGTTTCGTTTCGTTTCGTTTTAATTCGTTATTTAATTAATTTCGTTAAGTTAGGTTCGTTACATGTGTTAAATTCGTTTTCGGAACTCGTTCGTTTTCGACCGAATTTCGAAAAATCCGGTCGAATTCGAAAATTCTCTCTTCGAATATAATTTCGAAATTCGATCGGAATTCGAAAAAAAAAAAAAAAAAATTTGAATTCCAAATCGAAAACCCGCGGACGAAATTCGATCGGAATTCGAAAAAAAAAATTCGAATTCCGATCGAATTTCGTCCGCGGGTTTTCGATTCGGAATCGAAAACGTTCGTTCGGATTCGGTAAATTCATTAATATTGCAATTCGGGAATTCGTATGCATCCGAATGTCCGAATAATGAAAAATTCGTCCGAATTTCGATTCGGAACGAAACGAAATGCACATGCCTAGGAACACACGATTAATGACGGCGCCACAGTAAAGACCGGGGAAGCCGTGTTTACACACAGCTCTCCCCGTTCTTCAGCTCCGGGGACCAATCGCGGGACTCCAGCGGCGAGCGGGTCCGCGGGTTCCGCGGCCGCAGACGCGGAGCTTCGGACCGCGGCCGCGACTCGGCTGGGCACTTAAAGAGGATGTACCTGTACATGCTTGTGCCTAGCCGTGCCATTAGCCGTACTCATCGATCTTTGAGAGGAAGTCATGTAATCTGTAGAACGGTCTGATGAGGAAAGTCATGCAGTGCATGAATCCATCCATGGTCGTCGCTGCCGCCCCCTATTCAGGTGCCCGGCCCTTTTTCGGGCGCCGTGAGCCTGAATTACAGTGGCAGGGTATTTTTTGGAAGCACCTAAATAGAGCCATAGGCGTCCAAAAAGGTGAACAGCGGGCGCCATGCTGGGCGCTCGCAATTCACTCAGCGTTGCGTTAGGAAAGCAAATGAACACTGAACCGCCTCTCAGCCAATCAGGTGCTCAGGTCTGTTATCTGTCACCTTATTGGCTGAAACGACGAGAAGAGAGGACACGAGAAGACATGGAGGCGTGGGGAGGACATCGCGTGACCCACTACCCCAACGAGACAGGTAAGTGCCGGGTGTGCGGGGGATGCACACTGGCAGCATTTGATGGGCACACTGGCGGCAATTGATGGGTACAGTATCTGCGTTTGATTGCACAGTGGCGGCATTTGATGGGTACAGTGACTGCATTTGATGGGCACAGTGACTGCATTTGATGGGCACAGTGACTGCATTTGATGGGCACAGTGACTGCATTTGATGGGCACAGTGACTGCATTTGATGGGCACAGTGACTGCATTTGATGGGCACAGTGGCTGCAACTGATTGCACGGTGGCGCCAATCGATGGCACAGTGGCTGCGTTTGATGGGCACAGTGGCTGCATTTGATTGGCACAGTGGCTGTGTTTGATGGTACAGTGGCGGCAATTGACACCCACCATTCCCTGACACCCACCATTCCCTGACACCCACCCTTCCCTGACACCCCCCGTTTCCTGACACCCCCCGTTTCCTGACACCCCCCGTTTCCTGACACCCCCCGTTTCCTGACACCCCCCGTTTCCTGACACCCATTATTCCCTGACACCCATCATTCCACTACACCCACCATTCCCTGACACCCACCATTCCCTGACACCCATTTCCTGACACCCTCCATTCCCTGACACCCACC
This sequence comes from Rana temporaria, assembly GCF_905171775.1. Taxonomy (NCBI): domain Eukaryota; kingdom Metazoa; phylum Chordata; class Amphibia; order Anura; family Ranidae; genus Rana; species Rana temporaria. The sequence continues at coordinate 579,168 of NW_024404414.1, read as the reverse complement.
ATTCCCTGACACCCACCCTTCCCTGACACCCACCGTTCCCTGACACCCACCATTCCCTGACACCCACCCTTCCCTGACACCCACCATTCCCTGACACCCGTCGTTCCCTGACACCCACCGTTCCCTGACACCCACCATTCCCTGACACCCACCATTCCCTGACACCCACCCTTCCCTGACACCCACCATTCCCTGACACCCACCGTTCCCTGACACCCACCGTTCCCTGACACCCACCGTTCCCTGACACCCACCGTTCCCTGACACCCACCGTTCCCTGACACCCACCATTCCCTGACACCCACCATTGCCTGACACCCACCCTTCCCTGACACCCATCATTCCCTGACACCCATCATTCCCTGACACCCACCATTGCCTGACACCCACCCTTCCCTGACACCCACCATTCCCTGACACCCACCATTCCCTGACACCCATCATTCCCTGACACCCATCATTCCCTGACACCCACCATTCCCTGACACCCACCATTCCCTGACACCCACCATTCCCTGACACCCACCATTCCCTGACACCCATCATTCCCTGACACCCATCATTCCCTGACACCCACCCTTCCCTGACACCCACCATTCCCTGACACCCACCATTCCCTGACACCCACCATTCCCTGACACCCACCCTTCCCTGACACCCACCATTCCCTGACACCCACCATTCCCTGACACCCACCCTTCCCTGACACCCACCATTCCCTGACACCCACCATTCCCTGACACCCACCCTTCCCTGACACCCACCCTTCCCTGACACCCACCCTTCCCTGACACCCTCCATTCCCTGACACCCATCATTGCCTGACACCCATCATTCCCTGACACCCACCCTTCCCTGACACCCACCCTTCCCTGACACCCACCGTTCCCTGACACCCACCGTTCCCTGAGACCCACCGTTCCCTGACACCCACCGTTCCCTGACACCCACCGTTCCCTGACACCCACCATTCCCTGACACCCACCATTCCCTGACACCCACCCTTCCCTGACACCCATCATTTCCTGACACCCACCCTTCCCTGACACCCACCATTCCCTGACACCCACCGTTCCCTGACACCCACCATTCCCTGACACCCACCCTTCCCTGACACCCACCATTCCCTGACACCCGTCATTCCCTGACACCCACCGTTCCCTGACACCCACCATTCCCTGACACCCACCATTCCCTCACACCCATCATTCCCTGACACCCACCATTCCCTGACACCCACCATTCCCTGACACCCACCATTCCCTGACACCCACCATTCCCTGACACCCACCCTTCCCTGACACCCACCTGTTTCTGTTGCATCCAAAGAAGATCCCCTCACTCCGGATTTCACATCATTGCCAGCTTCTGTTTCTTCTTAGAACATGTGAAAATGTAAATATTAGTCAATGAACACATCAATCGTCCTCTTGAACAATTGACATAAATAGTCCCTGTAACGGAATGGCCCGTGACACCCAGAGACTTTTGAAGGATGTGGGGTACTCCTGTGCCAGCGTCACCAATGACTCTTGGGTCTAGGGTCATCCTATGTCCAATAGGGGCAAAGGATGACTGAGAACTGATATCTCGGATTACATGAGATGGGACAGTAATGATAATTCATGTGTAAGGGGGGGAACTAATGCTCAAAACCACTCTAACCAAGGGCACTAAAAACCAATATTAAAATTATAGATAAAATAAATTAAAATAAATATATAGGCAGCAGCCACTACCAAGAGATGCTCACGCACCAGCAATAGTATGAAAAGAGGAGGGGGTGTAATGGCGCTTACCAATTAAATACTAAGCAAATGATTAATATATGCACAATACCATTAATGACCAGTTAAAATGTGTTTCACCCCTTATTCCTTGAAACCCTCCAAGCATCAACAACAGTGGCCCAGATTCAAGAAGCTATTGCGCCCGCGCAACCATAGGTTGCGCGGCGCAATAGCTGTTTTGCTCCCGCGTAGCGAATGCCCCTGATTCAGGAACATCGCTACGCGGACTGCAGCCTAGGATATGACAGACATAAGCCTCCTTATGCCTTCATATCTCAGGCTGCATTCTTGCGTTGGCCGCTAGGGGGCGCGGCCATTGTGATCGGCGTATAGTATGCAAATTGCATACTACCACCGATTCACAAAAGTTGCGCGGGCCCTGCGCACGCAAGGTACGGAGTTTCCGTACGGCGACTTTAGCGCAAGGTTGCTCCTGCTGTAGCAGGGGCAACCTATGCTAAAGTATAGCCGCCCTTCCCGCTCGTGAAATTTGAATTTCACGTCGTTTACGTAAGTGATTCGTGAATGGCGCTGGACGCCATTCACGTTCACTTAGAAGCAAATGACGTCCTTGCGACGTCATTTGCCGCAATGCACGTCGGGAAAGTTTCCCGACGGAGCATGCGCTGTTCGCTCGGCGCGGGAGCGCGCCTAATTTAAATGATTCCCGCCCCCGGCGGGATCATTTACATTAGGCGCCCTTACGCAGGGCAAATTAGCATAGCGCCCGCGCAATTTACGGAGCTACTGCTCCGTGAATCGCTGGGCAAATCGAAATATTTGCGTGGGCGCAGAGCAAAAATCGTTGCCCTTTGCCCACGCAAATATTGCGCGGATCTACCTGAATCTGGGCCAATGATGAGAAGGATGAATAACGTGAGAATAATGAAAATCCGAAATATATGATTGACTAAAAAAGTTTCGGTCATCAGATATTTTTTCTAAATTAATTTCCAAAAAACATATAAGTGAGAATAAATGAATCCCTCAGTGGATAAAATAAGAAATAAAACATCCAGTGCAAAAAATATCAATAATAAATGAATGAGAAAAAATTGCAATGTGGATATATAAATAAATAATATATAAAAAAAAACTGTAAACAAAAGTTTATGTGCACAATGGATGAGCAGCAAAGCAACTTCATTATTACAGGACAAGTCCAGCTGAATGTGACCGAGACCCTGGTACCCAACCTGTGGCCTGGGCACCACGTGTGGCCCTTTGGCAATTATTGGGTGGCCCTCATGGCAGGAGGTGGTCTATGTGTTGGTGAATTCTAAAGCAAGCGAAGGAAACATTATTGGCAAATCCTGGGAACTCACCGCTCTTTTCTGCACCCAACAGTCCAGCGGTGTAGAGATCCGTTGTATTATAAGTCTGTTTTCTTTTTTTCCCTTAAAATATATAAAAGATGAAATATTAGTAAATAGAATTGTGGCCACCAACGCAGTTTGCAAAGCAGTTCCTTGATGCCCCCCTTACATCAAGTGTCCTCATCAGAGTACCCCCTTACATCAGGTGTCCTCATCAGAGCACCCCCTTACATCAGGTGTCCCCTTTCCATCAGGTGTCCCAATCACAGTGCCCCTTTCCATCACAGTGCCCCCATCAGAGCACCACTTGATCAGGTGCCCCCTATCATTTCCCCCCTTTTATCACATGCATCCATCAGAGTACCCCATATATCAGGTGCCCCTTCCCAATACCCTATTTATCAACTGCGCCCATCAAAGTAACCCCATACACCAGGAACTCCCATTACTGTACACCCTTACACCAGGTGCTCCCATAAGAGTCCCTCCTTACACCAGGTGCCCCATCAGAGTACCCCCTTTCACCATGTGCCCCATCAGTGTACATCCTTATACCAGGTGACCACATCAGAGCACCCCTTACATCGGATGACCCTATCCAAGTATCCCCTTACACCAGGTGCCACTATCAGAGTACCCCCTTACACCAGGGGACACCATCAGAGTACCCCCTTACACCAGGTGCTCCCATCATTGTAAATCTTTAAACAAGGTGCCCCATCAGAGTACCCCTTGCACTAGGTGAGCTCACCAGAGTACCCCTGTTACATTACGTGATCCCACCAGAGTACCCCCTTACATCAGGTGACCAATCAGAGTACCTCCTTACACCAGGTGCTCCCACCAGTGTACACCCTTACACCAGGTGCCCCTATCAGAGTACCCCTTACACCAGGTGCCCCATCGGAGTACTCTTTACAGCAAGTGCTCCCATAAGAGTACCCCCTTACACCAGGTGCCCCATCGGAGTACTCTTTACAGCAAGTGCTTCCATAAGAGTACTCCCTTACACCAGGTGCCCCATCGGAGTACTCTTTACAGAAAGTGCTCCCAAAAGAGTACCCCCTAATACCAGGGGACCCCACCAGAGTACCCCCTCAGTCCAGGTGACCCCCCATCACAGTGCCTCCTTTCACCAGGTGCTCCTAACAGAGTACCACCTTACACCAAGTGCCCCATCAGTGTACACCCTTACATCAGGTGCCCCATCGAAGTACTCCTTACACCAAGTGCCACCATCAGTGTACACCCTTACACCAGAGAAAAGGAGTCACCGCTCCAGGTGGATCTTTAGCAGACAAATCAAGGAACCTCCCAGGAATCCAAGGTGCTGGCAATGCACTAGGCAAACATGGAAAAGTGGAAATGGATGGACAGCCGCACTCCAAAGGAACTTGAAGAAGTAGTCTTTATTAATAAAAACTGGACATGTAAATCCAAATATACAGTCACATAAGGGGACAGCCGACGCGTTTCGCACACAGTTAGTGCTTAGCCATGACTAAGCACTAACTGTGTGTGAAACGCGTCGGCTGTCCCCTTATGTGACTGTATATTTGGATTTACATGTCCAGTTTTTATTAATAAAGACTACTTCTTCAAGTTCCTTTGGAGTGCGGCTGTCCATCCATTTCCACTTTTCCATGTACACCCTTACACCAAGTGCCCCTATCAGAGTACCACCTTACACCAAGTTCCCTATCAGTGTACACCCTTACATCAGGTGCTCCCATCAGTGTACCCCCCTTCATCAGGTGCCCCATCAAAGTACTCCTTACATCAAGGTGTCACTGGGACTAAATAAGGTATGTAATGGTAATGCAAAAACTTTATTTAATAATGTCATTATCATGTTGATGAGGGGGGAGGGGGGAACCAGAGAAGATAAAATATAAGAAAATCTTCATCTTTAGCCCTTCTCTACTCTATCCACAAAAAAAAAAAAGTTTTGGCTGTCCATACAATTTAATAGGACCAACAGACTACAATATTGTCTCTATATAATCAATGGGAAATTCTTCAGACATATTGCTCTATTTTAATGTGGCAGAGATCCCCGGATGTTCTCGTTGATCTGTGAACACAATTGGATGAATATCACAGGCATTTGCCCGGCCTACACCAATTTTCCACACATTTTCTGCAGTATGATTATTTCCTCTGATCGTCAGCCCCATCTAGTGGCCAAAAAAGGTGGTATTTTTCCTTCCTGAAATACCTCAATTTTGAAAAATACCGCATTTTGGCCATTAGATGGAGCTGACGATCATAGGAAATATCGTATTAGAGGATGTACGGGAAAAACTTGTGTGGACTGGAAGAATGCTTGTGACATTCATCCAGCAAATGTTTCATAAATAGACCACAAAGTGTGAAGGTGATCCCTGAATAGATAACGTTACAATAAGAATGGGAGAAAATATACAAAGAAACATAGAAACACACAAAGACTTCTTTTAAAGTAATGAATGAATTTGTCTTTACTTACCGGAACAAAAACACCATAATAAACAGCCTAAAATGACCCCCATCACAACCAGACCGAAGACAACTAAAATGACTGTTCTGGTGGAGGCTGTAAAAAAAAGAAAAGAAAAGAAAACCGGCATTAGAGTTCTACAAATTCAAGATGGGGAAATGATCTTGTTGGATGAAGTCCAACCACAATAGGTGGACATAGCGTCCCCTTCCTGCAGGCCATGGGAGGTATGGGAGAAGTCAGGGAGAGTGCTGCTTCAGAGCTGCTTTTAAGGTAAAAGTGATCCAGGAGGCTCTAGAGCCGCCTGATCACTATTACAGGGCTCCAAAGGCAACACCGCCCAGAACCTTCCCCTCCATCCCCGAGGAAGAGCATGGGATGACCAGAGAGGAAGAGAGCGTGATGACCATAGAGGAAGAGAGCGTGATGACCATAGAGGAAGAGTGTGGGGATGACCATAGAGGAAGAGAGTGGGATGACCAGAGAGGAAGAGAGCGTGATGACCATAGAGGAAGAGTGTGGGAATGGCCATAGAGGAAGAGTGTGGGGATGGCCATAGAGGAAGAGTGTGGGGATGGCCATAGAGGAAGAAAGCGGGATGACCATAGAGGATGAGAGTGGGATGACCATAGAGGAAGAGAGTGGGATGACCATAGAGGAAGAAAGCGGGATGACCATAGAGGAAGGGAGTGGGATGAGTATAGAGGAAGAGAGCGGGATAACCATAGAGGAAGAGAGTGGGATGATCATAGAGGAAGAGAGCGTGATAACCATAGAGGAAGAGAGCGGGATGACCATAGAGGAAGAGAGTGGGATGAGTATAGATGGAGAGAGTGGGATGACCATAGAGGAAGAGAGCGGGATGACCATAGAGGAAGAGAGCGGGATGACCATAGAGGAAGAGAGTGGGATGAGTATAGATGAAGAGAGTAGGATAACCATAGAGGAAGAGAGTGGGATGACCATAGAGGAAGAGAGCGAGATGACTATAGAGGAAGAGAGCGGGATGACCATAGAGGAAGAGAGCGTGATAACCATAGAGGAAGAGAGCGGGATGAGTATAGAGGAAGAGAGCGGGATGACCATAGAGGAAGAGAGCGGGATGACCATAGAGGAAGAGAGCGGGATGACCATAGAGGAAGGGAGCGGAATGACCACAGAGGAAGAGAGTGGGATGAGTATAGATGAAGAGAGTGGGATAACCATAGAGGAAGAGAGTGGGATGACCATAGAGGAAGAGAGCGAGATGACTATAGAGGAAGAGCGTGGGATGACCATAGAGAAAGAGAGTGGGATGACCATAGAGGAAGAGAGTGGGATGACCATAGAGGAAGAGAGCGGGATAACCATAGAGGAAGAGAGCGGGATGACTATAGAGGAAGAGAGTGGGATGACTATAGAGGAAGAGAGCGGGATGACCATAGAGGAAGAGAGAGGGATGACCATAGCGGTAGAGAGTGGGATGACTATAGAGGAAGAGAGCGGGATGACCATAGAGGAAGAGAGTGGGGTGACCATAGAAGAAGAGAGCGTGATAACCATAGAGGAAGAGAGTGGGATGAGTATAGAGGAAGAGAGCGGGATAACCATAGAGGAAGAGCGTGGGATGACCATAGAGGAAGAGAGCGAGATGACTATAGAGGAAGAGAGCAGGATGACCATAGAGGAAGACTGTGGGATGACCATAGAGGAAGACTGTGGGATGACCAAAAGGGAAGAGAGTGAGATGACCATAGAAGAAGAGAGTGAGGTGACCACAGAGGAAGAGAGTGGGATGACCATAAAGAAAGAGTGTGGGATGACAATAGAAGAAGAAGATGTGATGACCATAGAGGAAGAGAGTGGGGGGACCATAGATGAAGAGAGTGGAGGGACCACAGAGGAAGAGAGTGGGATGACCATAAAGAAAGAGTGTGGGATGACAATAGAAGAAGAAGATGTGATGACCATAGAGGAAGAGAGTGGGGGGACCATAGAGGAAGATGATGGGACGACCATAGAGGAAGATGATGGGACGACCATAGAGGAAGATGATGGGACGACCATAGAGGAAGAGAGTGGGGGGCCATAGATGAAGAGAGTGGGGGAACCATAGAGGAAGAGAGTGGGACGACCATAGAGGAAGAAAGTGGGGGGACAATAGAGGAAGATGATGGGACGACCATAGAGGAAGATGATGGGACGACCATAGAGGAAGAGAGTGGGGGGACCATAGAGGAAGAGAGTGGGACGACTATAGAGGAAGAGAGTGGGACGACTATAGAGGAAGAGAGTGGGAGACCATAGAGGAAGAGAGTGGGGGGACCATAGAGGAAGAGAGTGGGGGGGCCATAGAGGAAGAGAGTGGGGGGGACCATAGAGGAAGAGAGTGGGGGGGACCATAGAGGAAGAGAGTGGGGGGGCATAGAGGAAGAGAGTGGGGGGGACCATAGAGGAAGAGGGGGGACCATAGAGGAAGAGAGTGGGGGGGCCATAGAGGAAGAGAGTGGGGGGGACCATAGAGAAAGAGGGGGGACCATAGAGGAAGAGAGTGGGATGACGGAAACGTAGGACCACGGTAAGAAAATAAACTTGTATGGATCGCACATCAGAGAAAGAAAAAAGACAACCATTTAATTGTGATACAAAAAAAAAATCAAGATACCATCAGAGAGACAAGACCAGTTGACGCATTTCATACCCAATGGGGCTTAGTCGTGTCTCCCTTCAATCCCACTGCTAAAAATGAACCCGGAAGCAACGCATGTTACGTCATTTACAGGTTCAGAGCTGTCATTCCTCAGCTAGTGTATCCGGGTAAGCGGTGGGGGGGGCAAAGGAGACTATGGGCTAGATTCACAGAGAAATGCCTATCTTTAGGCGGGCGTAGCGTATCTCATATACGCTACGCCGCCGTAACTTTGACAGGCAAGTCCCGTATTCAGAAAGAATTTGCGCCCGAAGTTACGGCGGCGTAGCGTATATGGGCCGGCGTAAGCCCGCCTAATTCAAAATAGGCTGGTAAGGGGCGTGTTGTATGCTAATTACCCGTGACCCCACATATTTGACACTTCTAACGAACGGCGCATGCGCCATCCGTGAAAGTATCCCAGTGCGCATGCTCCAAATTACGCCGCAAATATCTCCTGATACGCCGTCGTATCTCTGAGTTCCGTCCGTCGTATGTATGCGCCTGATTCATAGAATCAGTTCCGCATAGATCTCCCTAAGATCCGACAGGTGTAAGTGACTTACACCGTCGGATTTTAGGCTGCAATTCCAGGCTGGCCGCTAGGTGGCGTTTCGTTTTTTGTACGCGAGGAATATGCAAATGAGCAGTTCTGCCGATTCAGAAAGAACGCCCGCCCGTCGCTTTTTTTTTACGTCGTTTGCGTTCGGCTTTTTCCGGCGTATAGTTACCCCTGCTATATGCGGCGTATCCTATGTTAAGTATGGCCGTCTTTCCCGCGCCGAGTTTTGAATTTTTTACGTTGTTTGCGTAAGTCGATCGCGAATACGGATGGACGTAATTTACGTACACGTCGAAACCAATGACGTCCTAGCGACGTCATTTGGAGCAATGCACGCTGGGAAATTTAGCCGGCGGCGCATGCGCAGTACGATCGGCGCGGGGACGCGCCTGATTCAAATAGTAAACTCCCCCTAGCCGCGGAATTTAAATTCCGCCGGGGGATTTACGATCCGCCGGCGCAACTTTAGAGGCAAGTGCTTTCTGAATATAGCACTTGCCTCAAAAACTTGCGCTGGCGGATCGTAAATAAGATAGATTACGCGGATCTAAAGATCCACTCACCTATCTGAATCTACCCCCCAATGTCTATTAAATGAAGAGGACCTGTCATCTGTCCTTGGTCTTACATAATAAAGAGATTACACTAAAAAAATACAAATTATATACATATACTGTATATACACTATATAACCAAAAGTATTGGGACGCCTGCCTTTACACACACATGGGGCTAGATTCAGATAGGTGAGCGGATCTCATTTACAATACGCCGCCGCAAGTTTTTGAGGCAAGTGCTTTATTCAGAAAGCACTTGCCCGTAAACTTGCGGAGGCGTATCGTAAATCCCCCAGCGGAATTCAAATTCCGCAGGTAGGGGGCGTGTAACGTTTAAATCAGGCGCGTCCCCGCGCCGAACGAACTGCGCATGCGCCGGCCGCGACTGAATGCCAGTGCGCATGCTCCGAATGACGTCGGCAACTCGTCATGCTTTCGTCGTGAACGTAAATTACATCCAGCCGTATTCGCGAACGACTTACGCAAACAACGTAAAAAATTCAAAACTCGGCGCGGGAACGACGGCCATACTTAACATAGGATACGCCTCATATAGCAGGGGTAACTATACGCCGGAAAAAGCCGAAAGCAAACAACGTAAAAAAAAAGCGCCGGGCGGTCGTTCGTTTCTGAATCGGCGGAACTCCTCATTTGCATATTCCTTGCATAAACAAACGGAAGCGCCACCTAGCGGCCAGCGTGAGATTGCAGCCTAAGATCCGAAGGTGTAAGTCACTTACACCTGTCGGATCTTAGGGAGATCTATGCGTAACCTGATTCTATGAATCAGCCGCATAGTTACGACCGGCCAGACTCAGAGATACGACGGCGTATCAGGAGATACGCCGTCGTATCTTCTTTCTGAATCTAGCACATGAACTTTATTGGCATCCCAGTCTTAGTCTGTAGGGTTCAAAATTGAGTTGGCTCCGCCCTTTGCAGCTATAACACCTTCTACTCTTCTGGGAAGGCCGGCCACAAGGTTTAGGAGGGTGTCTATGGGAATGTTTGATAATTCTTCCAGAAGAGCATTTGTGAGGTCAGGCACTGATGTTGAAAGAGAAGGCCTGGCTCACAATCTCTGCTCTAATTCATCCCAAAGGTGTTCTATGGGGTTGAGGTCAGGACTCTGTGCAGGCCAGTCAAGTTCCTCCACCCCAAACTTGCTCATCCATGTCTTTATGGACCTTGCTCCAAAAGCAAAATGCTATGTGTGTGGGGAAAACTAACACTGCACATCACCCTGAACACACCATCACCACCGTGAAACATGGCGGTGGCAGCATCATGTGGTGGGGATGCTTTTCTTCAGCTGGGACAGGGAAGCTGGTCAGAGTTGATGGGAAGATGGATGGAGACAAATACAGGACAATGTCCAAAAAGTTGAATTTTGGTGTCATGTGACCAGAGCACCTTCTTCCACATGTTTGCTGTGTCCCCTCCCCCACATGTTTGCTGTGTCCCCTCCCCCACATGTTTGCTGTGTCCCCTCCCCCACATGTTTGCTGTGTCCCCTCCCCCACATGACTTCTCACAAACTGCAGACAGGACTTCTTCTGTCTTTCTCTCTCCAATGTCTTTCTTCTTGTCACTCTTCCATAAAGGGCAGATGTGTGGAGAGACCACTAATAGTTGTCCTGTGGACAGATTCTCCCCCCTGAGCTGTGGATCTCTGCAGCTTCTCCAGAGTTACCATGGGCCTCTTGGCTGCTTCTCTGATGAATGCTCTCCTTGCCCGGCCCGGTCAGTTTAGGTGGACGGCCGTGTCTTGGTAGGTTTGCAGTTGTGCCATACTCTTTCCATTTTCCGATGATGGATTGAACAGAAGCTCCGTGAGATCTTCAAAGCTTGGGAGATTTTTTTTATAACCTAACCCTGCTTTATACTTCTCCACAACTTTATCCCTGACCTGTCTGGTGTGTTCCTCGGCCTTAATGATGCTGTTTGCTCACTAAGGTTCTATACCTCCCAACTTTCTGAGATGGGAATGAGGGATACCTATCAGCAAAAGTATGCAAGCATAGGACACACCCCTTGCCACGCCCCCTTAAAGGAGAATTGTACAAAAAGTGCTTTTTTTACCACTACTATTCCTTTATATTGGCTTTTGGAATTTACAAATGCAGCAATTTAGAAATCAGATGAAAGGTTTAGCTCCGGGAAACACTTTTTGATAGATAAAAAGTGCATTTTATATACATCTGTATAGATCAGAAGAAAAAGAGGGACAAATGAGGAGAATGAGGGACAGAGGGACATTGCTCCAAATCAGGGACAGTCCCTCCATATCAGGGACAGTTGGGAGGTATGAGGTTCTCTAACAAACCTCTGAGGGCTTCACAGAACAGCTGTATTTATACTGAGATTAAATGGCACACAGGTGGACTCTATTTACTAATTAGGTGACTTCTGAAGGCAACTGGTTCCACTAGATTTTAGTTATCAGAGTAAAGGGGGCGCCATACAAATGCCCCCCCCCCCACACACACACACACACTTTTCATATATTTATTTGTATAATTTATAATTTTTCTTCCACTTCACAATTATGTGACACTTTGTGTTGGTCTATCACATAAAATCCCAATAAAATACATTCTTGTTTTTGGTTATAACATAAAAAAATTGGAAAATGTCAAGGGGTATGAATACTTTTTCAAGGCATTGTAAATCCACCTGAGTGTGAGAAGAGGGAGGGGTGAAGGTGAAACTCACTCAAGCCCAATTGCTGTATTAAGAGATATGAGAACAGAAAGCCGGTGCTCAATTACTTCTATCTGGCTGTTACTAGGCAGATTTCGTAATCTGCCCAGTTCCTGGTCCTAGGTGGTTCAACTTCCTGTCCAAAGACCCCATTGCCTCCTGGGAAATGACGACACTCATTTCCCAGGAGTCTCTGGGCTTTACTGTGCCTAAAAATCGCCCAGCATGCACCTCTCCCTGAAAACCAGGAAGAAAAAGGAACAGGGCTTCACACAGCGGCGGTGCGTTCATAGTGGTCGCAGGAGTGCCGCCCCCTCTCTCCCCTGCGCTGTCACTCAACTTAGTGTACAATGCATAGAGATTCGTGCATTGCATGGATCTATGTAATGTCGCCGCTGCCGCCCACTATTCAGATGGCCGGCCCCTTGGTGAGCGCCAGCCATCTGAATAAAGGTTGGCTGTGGAATTGGTGACAATTGATGAGCACAGTGGTGACAATTGGTGGCACAGTGGCTGAGTTTGATGGCATGGCATAGTGGCTGAGTTTGATGGCATGGCGCATTGGCTGCGTTTAATGGCACAGTGGCAACAATTGATGGCAAAGTGGCAAAAATTGATGGGCACAGTGGTGACAATTGATGGCATAGTGGCTGCGTTTGATGGCACAGTGGCGACAATTGATGGCATGGCACAGTGGCGACAATTGATGGCGTGGCACAGTGGCGACAATTGATGGGCACAGTGGCTACAATTTATGGGCACAGTGGCTGCGTTTGATGGGGCACAGTGGTGGCAATTTATGGGCACAGTGGTGGCAATTGATGGGCACAGTGGATGCGTTTGATGGCACAGTGGCGACAATTGATGGCATGGCACAGTGGCGACAATTGATGGCGTGGCACAGTGGCGACAATTGATGGGCACAGTGGCTACAATTGATGGGCACAGTGGCTGCGTTTGATGGGGCACAGTGGTGGCAATTTATGGGCACAGTGGTGGCTATTGATGGGCACAGTGGATGCGTTTGATGGGCACAGTGAGGCTGCAATTGATGATTTTTTTTTCGTTTGTTTGTGCCCCCCAAATATTTTGAGCACCAGCCGCCACTTGCTTCACATGCCCACACATATGATGGATACGCCCACACACATAATGGATACGCCCACACATATGATGGATACGCCCACAACATGAGCTGGAGGATATAAGGCAAGTGTTTGCAATGATTTCTGGAATGATTGGGGAGCTATTAATATGTTTTAGAGACTATTTAATGTGATTAATTTTAGCTTGGAAAAAAAAAAAATTATGCCCCGGAACCCCGCTTTAAAGATATTAGCCAGCAACTCGGAGGCTTCTTTGTATCCATTCTTTATAGGTTACAAAATTGTTGATTCGCAGAATTTTAGCACGTTTCGGCTGAAGCCTTCCTCATAACATACCATAGATGGAGGGATGTGCCTCCTTGTGCTCCTCGGGGGCGGAACTATTTGTTTTGTCTGTAATGTAAGGCCGTATAACTTACCTGACATTCCAGATTGTTTTACTTTGGTTGAGTGTGTGGTGATTCTGGATGAGGGGCCTTCTGTGTGAGACTCTGCAAATGCCAAACAATAAAAAAAAAAAAATGATAAATCATATAGAAAATTTCAAGCCCTGCATCCAAACTAAGGGGTGGCACCCCTGTGCCCATTATGGACCGGCCGCCACTGCCGCCAATGTTGAAAGGCATGTTGCCAGGTACAGGGAGGGGGGCTTTCAACATTGAGGGGTGACCTGGCAAGGGAAAAAAGACAACCCCCCCCCTTGCAAGGTATGTTTTTTCCCAGTTGAAGGACAAGGGCATTTTCCCCACATCCTGTCCCCCAAAAGGGACTTGGGGATTTGTGGGGGGACTTATAGGGATCTGATTGCTCCATTGATGTGTGATGACACTTGTCTTCCACAATGCCCCCAACACATTCACTGGTATGACCAGGACGCATAGACAGAAATTATTTTTCTTTGGCCTTGTGTTGAGCATGTGTTGATCAACTGAGATCAGTACAGGTCAACGCACCTGGTGTGAATGAGGTCTAAAGGTTTATCATGAAAATAGTACCTGGCAGTCCTATCAACGTTCATATTCAGGAATTTCATGTTGTAGGCTGTTGTCTTTCTGGGTTATCACGTAGTCACGTGTTCCGTTGAAGCCTATAACTGGCCGCGCAAACATCCATTATGAGGCATGGTTTACAGTTGTCACCCATAGAAGTGTTTGTGGGAGTCCTCTGTGTGGATGGAGGACTCCTACCCAAGGTGTTCCCTGGTGATGGGCAATATTATTCCTTTTGTTCACAATGAAGAAAGATATAACTTACTTGTTTTTTTGGTTTCCGGGGGGCCATGGCTTCTGCTGAATGAAGGACCTGTAAATGCACAGCAAGAGCAAATAATTAACAGCTAGAGGTAGTGCGGAGAGCAGAGACTGCCCGGAGAAGAGAAAAGTGGAGGGGTGGAAGGTTGACATGTCCAGAGATATTACGTAAGTAGAGAAGGCGGAGGAGAGAAGGTCATGTCCAGGAGGAAGGATGAAGTGACCGGGGTTGTTGTGTATAAAGAGAAGGCGGAGGAGAGAAGGTCATGTCCAGGAGGAAGGATGAAGTGACGGGGGTTGTTGTGTATAAAGAGAAGGCGGAGGAGAGAAGGTCATGTCCAGGAGGAAGGATGAAGTGACCGGGGTTGTTGTGTATAAAGAGAAGGCGGAGGAGAGAAGGTCATGTCCAGGAGGAAGGATGAAGTGACCGGGGTTGTTGTGTATAAAGAGAAGGTCATGTCCAGGAGGAAGGATGATGTGACCGGGGTTGTTGTGTATAAAGAGAAGGCGGAGGAGAGAAGGTCATGTCCAGGAGGAAGGATGAAGTGACCGGGGTTGTTGTGTATAAAGAGAAGGAGGAGAGAAGGTCATGTCCAGGAGGAAGGATGAAGTGACCGGGGTCGTTGTGTATAAAGAGAAGGCGGAGGAGAGAAGGTCATGTCCAGGAGGAAGGATGAAGTGACCGGGGTTGTTGTGTATAAAGAGAAGGAGGAGAGAAGGTCATGTCCAGGAGGAAGGATGAAGTGACCGGGGTTGTTGTGTATAAAGAGAAGGCGGAGGAGAGAAGGTCGTGTCCAGGAGGAAGGATGACGTGACCGGGGTTGTTGTGTATAAAGAGAAGGCGGAAGAAAAAGAATGTCATGTCCAGGAGGAAGGATGAAGTGACCGGGGTTGTTGTGTATAAAGAGAAGGAGGAGAGAAGGTCATGTCCAGGAGGAAGGATGAAGTGACCGGGGTTGTTGTGTATAAAGAGAAGGAGGAGAGAAGGTCATGTCCAGGAGGAAGGATGATGTGACCGGGGTTGTTGTGTATAAAGAGAAGGCGGAAGAGAGAGAAGGTCATGTCCAGGAGGAAGGATGAAGTGACCGGGGTTGTTGTGTATAAAGAGAAGGCGGAAGAGAGAGAAGGTCATGTCCAGGAGGAAGGATGAAGTGACCGGGGTTGTTGTGTATAAAGAGAAGGAGGAGAGAAGGTCATGTCCAGGAGGAAGGATGAAGTGACCGGGGTTGTTGTGTATAAAGAGAAGGAGGAGAGAAGGTCATGTCCAGGAGGAAGGATGATGTGACTGGGGTTGTTGTGTATAAAGAGAAGGCGGAGGAGAGAAGGTCATGTCCAGGAGGAAGGATGAAGTGACCGGGGTTGTTGTGTATAAAGAGAAGGCAGAGGAGAGAAGGTCATGTCCAGGAGGAAGGATGATGTGACCGGGGTTGTTGTGTATAAAGAGAAGGCGGAGGAGAGAAGGTCATGTCCAGGAGGAAGGATGATGTGACCGGGGTTGCTGTGTATAAAGAGAAGGCGGAGGAGAGAAGGTCATGTCCAGGAGGAAGGATGATGTGACCGGGGTTGTTGTGTATAAAGAGAAGGAGGAGAGAAGGTCATGTCCAGGAGGAAGGATGATGTGACCGGGGTTGTTGTGTATAGAGAGAAGGAGGAGAGAAGGTCATGTCCAGGAGGAAGGATGATGTGACTGGGGTTGTTGTGTATAAAGAGAAGGCAGAGGAGAGAAGGTCATGTCCAGGAGGAAGGATGAAGTGCTTGGGGTTGTTGTGTATAAAGAGAAGGCGGAGGAGAGAAGGTCATGTCCAGGAGGAAGGATGAAGTGACCGGGGTTGTTGTGTATAAAGAGAAGGAGGAGAGAAGGTCATGTCCAGGAGGAAGGATGAAGTGACCGGGGTTGTTGTGTACAAAGAGAAGGCGGAGGAGAGAAGGTCATGTCCAGGAGGAAGGATGAAGTGACCGGGGTTGTTGTGTATAAAGAGAAGGAGGAGGAGAGAAGGTCATGTCCAGGAGGAAGGATGAAGTGCTTGGGGTTGTTGTGTATAAAGAGAAGGCGGAGGAGAGAAGGTCATGTCCAGGAGGAAGGATGAAGTGACCGGGGTTGTTGTGTATAAAGAGAAGGCGGAGGAGAGAAGGTCATGTCCAGGAGGAAGGATGATGTGACCGGGGTTGTTGTGTATAGAGAGAAGGTCATGTCCAGGAGGAAGGATGATGTGACCGGGGTTGTTATGTACAAAGAGAAGGCGGGGGAGATAAGGTCATGTCCAGGAGGAAGGATGAAGTGACCGGGGTTGTTGTGTACAAAGAGAAGGCGGAGGAGAGAAGGTCATGTCCAGGAGAAAGGATGAAGTGACCGGGGTTGTTGTGTACAAAGAGAAGGCGGAGGAGATAAGGTCATGTCCAGGAGGAAGGATGAAGTGACCGGGGTTGTTGTGTACAAAGAGAAGGTGGAGGAGAGAAGGTCATGTCCAGGAGGAAGGATGATGTGACCGGGGTTGTTGTGTATAAAGAGAAGGCGGAGGAGAGAAGGTCATGTCCAGGAGGAAGGATGAAGTGACCGGGGTTGTTGTGTATAAAGAGAAGGCGGAGGACAGAAGGTCATGTCCAGGAGGAAGGATGAAGTGACCGGGGTTGTTGTGTATAAAGAGAAGGCGGAGGAGAGAAGGTCATGTCCAGGAGGAAGGATGATGTGACTGGGGGTTGTTGTGTATAAAGAGAAGGCGGAGGACAGAAGGTCATGTCCAGGAGGAAGGATGAAGTGACCGGGGTTGTTGTGTATAAAGAGAAGGTGGAGGAGAGAAGGTCATGTCCAGGAGGAAGGATGATGTGACTGGGGGTTGTTGTGTATAAAGAGAAGGCGGAGGACAGAAGGTCATGTCCAGGAGGAAGGATGAAGTGACCGGGGTTGTTGTGTACAAAGAGAAGGCGGAGGAGAGAAGGTCATGTCCAGGAGGAAGGATGATGTGACCGGGGTTGTTGTGTACAAAGAGAAGTAAGAGAGAAGGTCATGTCCAGGAGGAAGGATGAAGTGACCGGGGTTGTTGTGTATAAAGAGAAGGTGGAGGAGAGAAGGTCATGTCCAGGAGGAAGGATGAAGTGACTGGGGTTGTTGTGTACAAACAGAAGGCGGAGGAGAGAAGGTCATGTCCAGGAGGAAGGTTGAAGTGACCGGGGTTGTTGTGTACAAAGAGAAGGTGGAGGAGAGAAGGTCATGTCCAGGAGGAAGGATGATGTGACCGGGGTTGCTGTGTATACAGAGAAGGCGGAGGACAGAAGGTCATGTCCAGGAGGAAGGATGAAGTGACCGGGGTTGTTGTGTACAAAGAGAAGGCGGAGGAGAGAAGGTCATGTCCAGGAGGAAGGATGAAGTGACCGGGGTTGTTGTGTACAAAGAGAAGGTGGAGGAGAGAAGGTCATGTCCAGGAGGAAGGATGATGTGACCAGGGTTGTTGTGTATAAAGAGAAGGCGGAGGAGAGAAGGTCATGTCCAGGAGGAAGGATGAAGTGACCGGGGTTGTTGTGTATAAAGAGAAGGCGGGGGAGAGAAGGTCATGTCCAAGAGGAAGGATGAAGTGACCGGGGTTGTTGTGTATAAAGAGAAGGCGGAGGAGAGAAGGTCATGTCCAGGAGGAAGGATGAAGTGCTTGGGGTTGTTGTGTATAAAGAGAAGGCGGTGGAGAGAAGGTCATGTCCAGGAGGAAGGATGATGTGACTGGGGGTTGTTGTGTATAAAGAGAAGGAGGAGAGAAGGTCATGTCCAGGAGGAAGGATGAAGTGACCGGGGTTGTTGTGTATAAAGAGAAGGTCATGTCCAGGAGGAAGGATGAAGTGACCGGGGTTGTTGTTTATAAAGAGAAGGAGGAGGAGAGAAGGTCATGTCCAGGAGGAAGGATGAAGTGACCGGGGTTGTTGTGTATAAAGAGAAGGTCGGAGGAGAGAAGGTCATGTCCAGGAGGAAGGATGAAGTGACCGGGGTTGTTGTGTACAAAGAGAAGGCGGAGGAGAGAAGGTCATGTCCAGGAGGAAGGATGAAGTGACCGGGGTTGTTGTGTACAAAGAGAAGGCGGAGGAGAGAAGGTCATGTCCAGGAGGAAGAGTGATGGGACCAGTGTTTTTTGTGTACATGTAGAATTTATAGAAGAGAGGAAGATATACAAGGAGGAAGTGTGATAAGATCACCGAGACCGCGTGGCTTGCACCTGTGAGTACTAAGGGAACTCAGTCAAGTAATTGCAAGACCATTGTTCCTCATTTTTACTGACAGTCTACTGACTGGAATGGTACCAGCTGATTGGAGAAAAGCCAATGTAGCACCAATATTTAAAAAGGGCCCAGAAATACATCCCTGGGAATTACAGACCAGTTAGCCTAACATCAATAGTATGTAAGCTCTTGGAGGGGATGATAAGGGACTATATACAAGATTTTAGTAATGAGAACGGTATCATTAACAGTAATCAGCATAGATTTATGAAGAATAGTTATTGCCAAACCAATCTACTACCCTTCTATGAGGTGAGTTGCCATCTGGATAAAGGAAGGCCCGTAGACGTGGTGTATCTGGATTTTGCAAAAGCATTTGACACAGTTCCCCATAAACGTTTACTGTACAAAATAAGCTACGTTGGCATGGACCATAGGGTGAGTACATGGACCATGGGGTGAGTACATGGACCATAGGGTGAGTACATGGACCATAGGGTGAGTACATGGATTGAAATCTGGCTACAGGGGCGAGTTCAGAGGGTGGTGATAAATGGGAAGTACTCGAAATGCTCAGGAGTGGGTAGTGGGGTCCCCCAGGGTTCACTGCTGGGACCAATCCTATTTATATTGTTCATAAATGACCTGGAGGATGGGGTAAACAGCTCAATCTCTGTATTTGCGGACGATACTAAACTAAGGAAGGATGTACTGGAAATGGAGCGAGTACAGAGAAGGGCAACAAAGCTAATAAAGGGTCTGGAGCAGGGGTGGGCAATTATTTTTTCGATGGGGCCACATGAGAAACTAAAAATATTTTGGAGGGCCGGGCCAAAAGGCTAAACTCAATACATAAAATGCATAAAATCAATTGTATTTCTTTATAAAAAGCAGTAAATATCATTGTTGGACAACTGGTACGAGTACTTGTTATAGTTAAACAATGAAAAAGTGAGGTTGACTTACAAGAATTTTTTTTTAAATTATTAAACAAAATTTCCCAAAACAATGAACATTTTTCACTATTTGTGACTCATATTAGTGGTAATTTCCAGAGAGGATCAGAGACTGCAGACATGATACCAGAGAGAATCAGAGACTGCGCACATAATACCAGAGAGGATCAGAGACTGCAGACATGATACTAGAGAGGATCAGAGACTGCAGACATTGTCCCCATAAAGTCCTGCCAAACGACAATGTATGCCGTGTCATAAATTATGGTTTATGTATGTCTTATTGTCTAAGTGATTGATTCACATCACAACTTCATTGATAGCTTTTTTTTTGTATGATTTTTAGTTTTGCTCATTACTGCCACACACGTGCAATGCATGGCTGCATGTGTGTGGCAGTGATGAGCAAAAGCAAAAATCATACAAAAAATAAGGGTATCAATTTCAAATCAATGAAGTTGTGATGTTAATCAATCACTAAGACATACATAAACCAGTGTGCCATCAATTGCTGCCAGTGTGCCATCAATTGCTGCCAGTGTGCCATCAATTGCTGTCAGTGTGCCACCAGTGTGCCATCAATTGCTGTCAGTGTGCCACCAGTGTGCCATCAATTGCTGCCAGTGTGCCACCAGTGTGCCATCAATTGCTGCCAGTGTGCCATCAATTGCTGCCATTGTGCCATCAATTGCTGCCATTGTGCCATCAATTGCTGCCAGTGTGCCACCAGTGTGCCATCAATTGCTGCCAGTGTGCCATCAATTGCTGCCAGTGTGCCATCAATTGCTGCCAGTGTGCCACCAGTGTGCCATCAATTGCTGCCAGTGTGCCATCAATTGCTGCCAGTGTGCCATCAATTGCTGCCAGTGTGCCATCAATTGCTGCCAGTGTGCCATCAATTGCTGCCAGTGTGCCGCCAGTGTGCCATCAATTGCTGCCAGTGTGCCATCAATTGCTGCTGCCAGTGTGCCATCAATTGCTGCCAGTGTGCCATCAATTGCTGCCAGTGTGCCACCAATTGCTGCCAGTGTGCCACCAGTGTGCCATCAATTGCTGCCAGTGTGCCATCAATTGCTGCCAGTGTGCCATCAATTGCTGCCAGTGTGCCATTAATTGCTGCCAGTGTGCCATCAATTGCTGCCAGTGTGCCACCAGTGTGCCATCAATTGGTGCCAGTGTGCCATCAATTGCTGACAGCATCCCCACAAGCAAGTACCTGATGATGATGATGATGAGATCTTTGTCCTGTCAGTGTTTTGCTGCCTGCAGTCCTCGGCCGTCTCGGGTCTCCTACAGCAGCCTGTGCAGTGTGCACAGTGTGAGGTGAGGAGTCGGGACCGGGTCATTACTTGGCGGGAATTGGGGGACTTTTTTTAATTCGGGGACACTCACTCCACGTGGTGACGGGCGTCTGGGAATGCCGTCAGCGGGGGGCGGGAAAGGAAGCGTGGCCAGCTCCAATGGCTTCTTCGGCTGCACCAGCGGGGGGGCGGGAAAGAGGTGCGGCTAACACCCGCAATTCTTTCGGCTGCAAATTCAGACTTCAAATTCAGATTTCTAGCGATCCGCCCGGGGGCCGGATTAAAAGGTCCGCCGGGCCGTATACGGCCCGCGGGCCGTAGTTTGCCCACCTCTGGTCTGGAGGATATTAGTTATTAGGAAAGGTTGTGAGCACTGAACTTATTCACTCTGGAGAAGAGACGATGAGAGGGGATATGATTTTACTTTACAAATACCGTACTGGTGACCCCACAATAGGGAGAAAACTTTTTTGCATAAGGGAGTTTAAAAAGACACGTGGCCACTCATTGAAATTAGAAGAAAAGAGGTTTAACCTTAAACTACGTAGAGGGTTCTTTACTGTAAGAGCGGCAAGGATGTGGAATTTCCTTCCACAGGTGGTGGTCTCAGCGGGGGAGGGGCATTGATCGTTTAAAAAAACTATTAGATAATCACCTGAACGACCACAACATACAGGGATATACAATGTAATACTGACATATAATCACACACATAGGTTGGACTTGATGGACTTGTGTCTTTTTTCAACCTCACCTACTACGTAACTATGTAAGATCATGTACAGGAGGTAGGATGATGTATCTGGGGTTGTTATGTACAAAGAGAAGGTGGAGGACAGAAGACCATGTCCAGTAGGAAGGATGATGTATCTGGGGTAGTTATGTACAAAGAGAAGGTGGAGGACAGAATACCATGTCCTGGAGGAATGGTGATATGTCTGGGGTTGATATGTACAAAGAGAAGGTGGAGGAGTGAAGACCATGTCCAGGAGGAAGGGTGATGTATCTGGGGTAGTTATGTACAAAGAGAAGGTGGAGGACAGAAGACCATGTCCTAGAGGAATGGTTATATGTCTGGGGTTGTTATGTACAAAGAGAAGGCTAGGAAAAGAAGACCATGTCCTGGAGGAATGGTGATATGTCTGGGGTTGTTATGTACAAAGAGAAGGTGGAGGACAGAAGATCATGTCCAGGAAGAAGGGTGATGTATCTGGGGTAGTTATGTACAAAGAGAAGGTGGAGGACAGAAGACCATGTCCTGGAGTAATGGTGATATATCTGGGGTTGATATGTACAAAGAGAAGGTGGAGGAGTGAAGACCATGTCCAGGAGGAAGGGTGATGGGCAGGGCTTCTGAAAAGGCAGTACAACCGTCCTGTTGTACTGGGCCCCGGCCCCATCAGCTGAACATGGGGGCCTGGTGAAGCTTTATCGTTCATTTCTGCCTAAATTAATAAATGGATTTTACTAGACCACACCCCACTTATACTTGCTTACCAGGGCTTAACATTCATTTCCCTCAGCCCCACGAGGTCAACAGAGGGGCCCAAGAGGTGGAAGCAGAGTAGGACCTTTTTTTCCATTTTTTTTTTTCATTTTCGAGTAGTAGATGGATAAAGTCAGTGAGACTGTTCCAATGCACCCCAGAGGGTGGGTGGGGTGTAGGCAGCGTTGGGAAGGGACCATCAGAAAGGCTGTACTGGACCCCATGATTTCTAACAGTGGCCTTGGTGATGGGACCAGCGTTTTTGTGTACATGGAGAATTTATAGAAGATAGGAACATATACAAGGGGAAGTGTGATATGTTGTTGGTATTGTCATGTACATAAAGAAGGTGTAGGAGAGAGGAAGGTGTATAGGAGGAACAATTGTTGTGTGCTTGGAGAAGTTGGAGGAAAGAAGAACATGTATGAGTGAAAGGGTGACGTGATTGAAGTTGATGTGTACATACAGAAGGTACCTCTCATACCTGTATGGGAGGTAGGAAGACGTGCCCGAGGTTGTCCTGTATATAGGGAAGGTAAAGGAGAGAGCATGTATGAGAAGAAGGGTGATATGTTCGGGGTTGTTCTGTACATGGAGAGGGTGAGATAGAGGGGAGCATGCAGAGGAGAGATGGTGATGTGACTGGGGTTGATGTGTCCATACACAGACATGTCCACCACAGATACTGGTACCTAGTTGGCTACTTAAACCTAACCTTTGCATGAGATCATTGCCGAATGGTATTTTAGCGTGAGTTTCTGTTACCCCTGATTCTGAACCTGCTTGATCCTGTTGCTGACCTGGCATTCTTCTGACCTGCTTCTGGATTGTGCTTGCCTGTCTATGTTTGCTGACGATCTTTGTTACCAACCTTGGCCTGTACTTCTGACCAAGATTTTGCCTATCAATTCTGTACCTTGCCACCTGCACATTACCAACCTCTGTTTGTCCCTGACCTTGATCATTCTCACAATTTGGTGCCTTCCTACTTGAATGTTCCGAATTCGTATTGGGACCCGGCTTTGGACCCTACTGAACTTGGTGTATT
The DNA here is from genome assembly GCF_905171775.1 of Rana temporaria. NCBI lineage: Eukaryota > Metazoa > Chordata > Amphibia > Anura > Ranidae > Rana > Rana temporaria. The sequence continues at coordinate 555,746 of NW_024404414.1, read as the reverse complement.
CTGGGTACCCCCACTCTTGTGCTTACTTGATTCCAGTGATCCCAAGTTCAAGTCTTCATTTCCAGCTACCGGGCACCTGTTGACATTGCCCTGGCAGCTCTGTCCCAACGTTCAAGAATGCTCGGATGGGAATTGTGCATGAGGCCACCCTCGTCATCTGAGGTTTCCCATACAGGTACATGACACCAGGTTAGTTGTGTGCATAGAGAGATTTAAGAGGGTTGATGAACATGTAGGGTAGGAAGGGTGATTTCTCCAGGACTGTTGTATCCATTGAGAAGGTGGAGGAGAGAAGACCATGTAAGGTAGGAAAGGTGATGTGTACAGGACTGTTGTGTTCATTGAGAAGGTGGAGGAGAGAAGACCATGTAGGGTAGGAAGGGTGATGTGTCCAGGACTGTTGTGTTCATTGAGAAGGTGGAGGAGAGAAGACCATGTAGGGTAGGAAGGGTGATGTGTCCAGGACTGCTGTGTTCATTGAGAAGGTGGAGGAGAGAAGACCATGTAGGGTAGGAAGGGTGAGGTTTCCAGGATTGTTGTGTTCACTGAGAAGGTGGAGGAGAGAAGACCATGTAAGGTAGGAAAGGTGATGTGTCCAGGACTGTTGTATCCATTGAGAAGGTGGAGGAGAGAAGGCCATGTAGGGTAGGAAGGGTGATGTGTCCAGGACTGTTGTGTTCATTGAGAAGGTGGTGGAGAGAAGACCATGTAGGGTAGGAAGGGTGATGTTTCCAGGATTGTTGTGTTCACTGAGAAGGTGGAGGAGAGAAGACCATGTAGAGTAGGAAGGGTGATGTGTCCAGGACTGTTGTGTTCATTGAGAAGGTGGAGGAGAGAAGACCATGTAGGGTAGGAAGGGTGATGTGTCCAGGATTGTTGTATCCATTGAGAAGGTGGAGGAGAGAAGACCATGTAGGGTAGGAAGGGTGATGTGTCCAGGACTGTTGTGTTCATTGAGAAGGTGGAGGAGAGAAGACCATGTAGGGTAGGAAGCGTGATTTCTCCAGAACTGTTGTGTTCATTGAGAAGGTGGAGGAGAGAAGACCATGTAGAGTAGGAAGGGTGATGTGTGCAGGACTGTTGTGTTCATTGAGAAGGTGGAGGAGAGAAGACCATGTAGGGTAGGAAGGGTGATGTTACTGGGGTTGTTTTTGTAAAAAAGAGAAGGTGGAGGAGAGAAGACCACGTAGGGTAGGAAGGGTGATGTGTCCAGGACTGTTGTGTTCATTGAGAAGGTGGAGGAGAGAAGACCATGTAGGGTAGGGAGGGTGATGTGTCCAGGACTGTTGTGTTCATTGAGAAGGTGGAGGAGAGAAGACCATGTATGGTAGGAAGGATGATGTGTCCAGGACTGTGGTGTTCATTGAGAAGGTGGAGGAGAGAAGACAATGTAGGGTAGGAAGGGTGATGTGTCCAGAACTGTTGTGTTCATTGAGAAGGTGGAGGAGAGAAGACCATGTAGAGTAGGAAGGGTGATGTGTGCAGGACTGTTGTGTTCATTGAGAAGGTGGAGGAGAGAAGACCATGTTGGGTAGGAAGGGTGATGTGTCCAGGACTGTTGTGTTCATTGAGAAGGTGGAGGAGAGAAGACCATGTTGGGTAGGAAGGGTGATGTGTCCAGGACTGTTGTGTTCATTGAGAAGGTGGAGGAGAGAAGACCATGTAGGGTAGGAAGGGTGATGTTACTGGGGTTGTTTTTGTAAACAAGAGAAGGTGGAGGAGAGAAGACCATGTAGGGTAGGGAGGGTGATGTGTCCAGGACTGTTGTGTTCATTGAGAAGGTGGAGGAGAAAAGACCATGTAGGTTAAGAAGGGTGATGTACCCAGGACTGTTGTGTTCATTGAGAAGGTGGAGGAGAGAAGACCACGTAGGGTAGGAAGGGTGATGTGTCCAGGACTGTTGTGTTCATTGAGAAGGTGGAGGAGAGAAGACCATGTAGGTTAAGAAGGGTGATGTGTCCAGGACTGTTGTGTTCATTGAGAAGGTGGAGGAGAGAAGACCATGTAGGGTAGGAAGGGTGATTTCTCCAGGACTGTTGTGTTCATTGAGAAGGTGGAGGAGAGAAGACCATGTAGGGTAGGAAGGGTGATGTGTCCAGGACTGTTGTGTTCATTGAGAAGGTGGAGGAGAGAAGACCATGTATGGTAGGGAGGGTGATGTGTCCAGGACTGTTGTGTACATTGAGAAGGTGGAGGAGAGAAGACCATGTAGGGTAGAACGGGTGATGTGTCCAGGACTGTTGTGTTCATTGAGAAGGTGGAGGAGAGAAGACCATGTAGGGTAGGAAGGGTGGTGTTACTGTTTTTTTTTTGTGAAAAGGAGAAGGTGTGAGAGAGAAGACCATGTAGGGTAGGAAGGGTGATGTGTCCAGGACTGTTGTGTTCATTGAGAAGGTGGAGGAGAGAAGACCATGTAGGGTAGGAAGGGTGATGTGTCCAGGACTGTTGTGTTCATTGAGAAGGTGGAGGAGAGAAGACCATGTAGGGTAGGAAGGGTGATGTGTCCAGGACTGTTGTGTTCATTGAGAAGGTGGAGGAGAGAAGACCATGTAGGGTAGGAAGGGTGATGTGTCCAGGACTGTTGTGTTCATTGAGAAGGTGGAGGAGAGAAGACCACGTAGGGTAGAAAGGGTGATGTGTCCAGGACTGTTGTGTTCATTGAGAAGGTGGAGGAGAGAAGACCATGTAGGGTAGGAAGGGTGATGTGTCTAGGACTGTTGTGTTCATTGAGAAGGTGGGGGAGAGAAGACCATGTAGGGTAGGAAGGGTGATGTGTCCAGGACTGTTGTGTTCATTGAGAAGGTGGAGGAGAGAAGACCATGTAGGGTAGGAAGGGTGATGTGTCCAGGACTGTTGTGTTCATTGAGAAGGTGGAGGAGAGAAGACCACGTAGGGTAGAAAGGGTGATGTGTCCAGGACTGTTGTGTTCATTGAGAAGGTGGAGGAGAGAAGACCATGTAGGGTAGGAAGGGTGATGTGTCCAGGACTGTTGTGTTCATTGAGAAGGTGGAGGAGAGAAGACCACGTAGGGTAGAAAGGGTGATGTGTCCAGGACTGTTGTGTTCATTGAGAAGGTGGGGGAGAGAAGACCATGTAGGGTAAGAAGGGTGATGTGTCCAGGACTGTTGTGTTCATTGAGAAGGTGGAGGAGAGAAGACCATGTAGGGTAGGAAGGGTGGTGTTACTGGGTTTTTTTGTGAAAAGGAGAAGGTGGAGGAGAGAAGAACACGTACAGGAGGAAGATGATGTGTTTCGGGATTGTTGTGTACATAAAGATGGAGGAGGGAAGGATGTATTGGCGGGTGTCCACAGTCAGTGTATTTTTCTACGTGGATTTTGGGTTGTTTCCCGCTGTGTTCTCTGGGGAGGGGATTATTTATTTTGTTTATAATTTAGGAATGTACAACTTACTTGTTACATGGATGTTTGGTGGACCCGTGCTGCTGGTGAATGCGGGTGTGACGCTCTCATCTATGAAAACAAAACAATGAACAACAAATCACCTTTCCTCCTAAACAATGGCAGACAATGGACTCTTGTTGGCTGGTGCTTTAGCAGTGAGACATTTTACTGCTAGAATTTAAAAACAGATGGACAGTTGGATAAATGGCTCTATATTTAGGATGTATCTGATCTATAAACCAGAGGCTCTGGATGGACAGTTGGATAAATGGCTCTATATTTAGGATGTATCGGTCTATAAACCAGAGGCTCTGGATGGACAGTTGGATAAATGGCTCTATATTTAGGATGTATCCGGTCTATAAACCAGAGGCTCTGGATGGACAGTTGGATAAATGGTTCTATATTTAGGATGTATCCCGTCTATAAACCAGAGGCTCTGGATGGACAGTTGGATAACTGGCTCTATATTTAGGATGTTATCGGTCTATAAACCAGAGGCTCTGGATGGACAGTTGGATAAATGGTTCGATATTTAGGATGTATCCGGTCTATAAACCAGAGGCTCTAGGTGGACAGTTGGATAAATGGCTCTATATTTAGGATGTTATCGGTCTATAAACCAGAGGCTCTGGATGGACAGTTGGATAAATGGCTCTATATTTAGGATGTATCTGATCTATAAACCAGAGGCTCTGGATGGACAGTTGGATAAATGGCTCTATATTTAGGATGGATCTGGTCTATAAACCAGAGGCTCTGGATGGACAGTTGGATAAATGGCTCTATATTTAGGATGTATCCGGTCTATAAACCAGAGGCTCTGGATGGACAGTTGGATAAATGGCTCTATATTTAGGATGTATCGTTCTATAAACCAGAGGCTCTGGATGGACAGTTGGATAAATGGCTCTATATTTAGGATGTATCTGATCTATAAACCAGAGGCTCTGGATGGACAGTTGGATAAATGGCTCTATATTTAGGATGTATCGGTCTATAAACCAGAGGCTCTGGATGGACAGTTGGATAAATGGCTCTATATTTAGGATGTATCCGGTCTATAAACCAGAGGCTCTGGATGGACAGTTGGATAAATGGTTCTATATTTAGGATGTATCCCGTCTATAAACCAGAGGCTCTGGATGGACAGTTGGATAACTGGCTCTATATTTAGGATGTTATCGGTCTATAAACCAGAGGCTCTGGATGGACAGTTGGATAAATGGTTCGATATTTAGGATGTATCCGGTCTATAAACCAGAGGCTCTAGGTGGACAGTTGGATAAATGGCTCTATATTTAGGATGTTATCGGTCTATAAACCAGAGGCTCTGGATGGACAGTTGGATAAATGGCTCTATATTTAGGATGTATCTGATCTATAAACCAGAGGCTCTGGATGGACAGTTGGATAAATGGCTCTATATTTAGGATGGATCTGGTCTATAAACCAGAGGCTCTGGATGGACAGTTGGATAAATGGCTCTATATTTAGGATGTATCCGGTCTATAAACCAGAGGCTCTGGATGGACAGTTGGATAAATGGCTCTATATTTAGGATGTATCGTTCTATAAACCAGAGGCTCTGGATGGACAGTTGGATAAATGGCTCTATATTTAGGATGTATCCGGTGTATAAACCAGAGGCTCTGGATGGACAGTTGGATAAATGGCTCTATATTTAGGATGTATCCGGTCTATAAACCAGAGGCTCTGGATGGACAGTTGGATAAATGGCTCTATATTTAGGAGGTATCCGGTCTATAAACCAGAGGCTCTGGATGGACAGTTGGATAAATGCTTCTATATTTAGGACGTATCTGATCTATAAACCAGAGCCTCTGGATGCACAATTGGATAAATGGCTCTATATTTAGGATGTATCTGATCTATAAACAAGAGGCTCTGGATGGACAGTTGGATAAATGGTTCTATATTTAGGATGTATCCCGTCTATAAACCAGAGGCTCTGGATGGACAGTTGGATAACTGGCTCTATATTTAGGATGTTATCGGTCTATAAACCAGAGGCTCTGGATGGACAGTTGGATAAATGGTTCAATATTTAGGATGTATCCGGTCTATAAACCAGAGGCTCTGGATGGACAGTTGGATAAATGGTTCTATATTTAGGATGTATCCGGTCTATAAAGAATTTTAAAGGAAAATACCAGTGTGAGAAGCCCCAGGTGGAAGCTGTTCCATTGCTAATGGACCTCTTACGGCAGTGGTTCTCAACCTGGGGGTCGGGACCCCCTCGGGGGTCAAATGATGATTTTCCAGGGGTCACCGAATCCTGGGCTGTTCCTGAAGCCTGCATCACTCTCCCACTGCATTTTTGCAGCCACCCATCTGGGCTGTCCCTGGAGCATGTGGCCACCCATCTGGGCTGTTCCTGGAGCATGTGGCCACCAATCTGGGCTGTTCCTGGAGCCCGCAGCCGCCCACTCAGCCTCTTCGCAGGCGCCCATTCAGTTACCAGCATGGCTGGGGGGGCAAAGACTAGAGGTCAGCTGACTGGTGAGGAATGTGAAGTGGGAGAGGCTGGAGGAGACCCTATCTCCTGATTTCAGCATAGGTGTCACTGCTACGAGACACCACAGAGCTGGAGACACAGTGAAGCCGGAGACAGTAAAAGGGAGTGCTAAATGGGTTAGGGGCATAAATTACTTGTCTTGCCTTGGGTGCTGACAACCCATGCTACGAAAATAATTTTACTGTTAGGGGTCCCCACAACTTGGGAAATTTTATCAAGGGGTCACGGCCCTAGAAGGTTGAGAACCACTGCCTTACGGGTTTCAGGGCAGGGATCACTCGTAGAGTTTGTGTGTCGGGACATTAGAGGAGAGCAGCTTCCATCTGAGGTTCCCTCACAGCTATTGGATTCATGACAGGGTCTCTTTAGACACACTTACCCAGAACCATGAGATTTATTTCTGTTACTTGATAAACATTATTCACCAAAACCTCGGCCTTGTAGACCCCGGAGTCCCCCTTAGTCAGCTTCCTTATGGTCAGCACTCCATCGGTATGATTGATAGTCGCTCTGTCCTGAAGATGGTAAAATACAATATCCACCCGGGGCCTCAGTTCCATGTCCACCAGTTTGTTACCATTTATCTTCCAGTTGATCTCTGAGGGATCTCCGGTATAATGAGGCGTCAGAGTGACATCACGGCCCACCGTTTCATTAATTGCGAGAGCAACTGCAGAGAGAGAAGAGAGACGAGATCAATGAAATCCTGTGCAGAAGACGGGGGATGGTCTTCACCCCACATCACCGACCAGAACCGTCCCGGAGAACCGAGGAGAGATGTCTGATGGTCGGGTCAGGAAGTGAACTCCCCTCAATTCTGATTGATCACCAATGGTGAAGGGAGAGGAAGGGGGAGAAGAGAACACAACTACATCAATACTCCCTCCAAGAAAAACCTGATCATTAAGAGGACCACGGAAAGTTCTTATGACTTCATTCCCCAATGTAATGAAGGCCCACGCTGCTACTTCCAAAAACCTAAAACCAACTTTATTGTTCCAGAACAATAGAGAGCATTCCACCCAACACCACTCCCTCCTCCATCACAGCATAGTCTCCCACTTTATATCTCAACCCCCCCCCCCTCCATCACAGCATAGTCTCCCACTTTACATCTCAGCCCCCCTCCATCACAGCATAGTCTCCCCCTTTACATCTCAGCCCCCCCCCCCCTCCATCACAGCATAGTCTCCCACTTTACATCTCAGCCCCCCTCCATCACAGCATAGTCTCCCACTTTATATCTCAGCCCCCCCCTTCATCACAGCATAGTCTCCCACTTTACATCTCAGCCCCCCTCCATCACAGCATAGTCTCCCACTTTACATCTCAGCCCCCCTCCATCACAGCATAGTCTCCCACTTTATATCTCAGCCCCCCCCTTCATCACAGCATAGTCTCCCACTTTACATCTCAGCCCCCCTCCATCACAGCATAGTCTCCCACTTTACATCTCAGCCCCCCCCTCCATCACAGCAGAGTCTCCCACTTTACATCTCAGCCCCCCCCCTTCATCACAGCATAGTCTCCCACTTTACATCTCAGCCCCCCTCCATCACAGCATAGTCTCCCACTTTATATCTCAGCCCCCCTCCATCACAGCACAGTCTCCCACTTTACAGCACAGCCCCCCCCCATCACAGCATAGTCTCTCACTTTACATCTCAGCCCCCCTCCATCACAGCATAGTCTCCCACTTTATATCTGAGAACCATCACAGCATAGTCTCCCACTTTACATCTCAGCCCCCCTCCATCACAGCATAGTCTCCCACTTTATATCTCAGCTCCCCCTCCATTACAGCATAGTCTCCCACTTTATATCTCAGCTCCCCCTCCATCACAGCATAGTCTCCCATTTTATATCTCAGCTCCCCCTCCATCACAGCATAGTCTTCCACTTTACATCTCAGCCCCCCTCCATCACAGCATAGTCTCCCACTTTATATCTCAGCCCCCCCTCCATCACAGCATAGTCTCCCACTTTACATTACAGTCCCCCTCTATCACAGCATAGTCTCCCACTTTACATCCCCCTTTTACATGTGTCTCCAGTCCCCTCTCGCAGAAAAGCACAAACCCCCTTTTTACAGGACAATCCTTCACATCACAGCCCTCCTCCTTTATATCACAGCCCTCCTCCTTTATATCACAGCCCTCCTCCTTTATATCACAGCTAGGGATGAGCTTCGAGTTCGAGTCAAACTCATGTTCGACTCGAACATTGCCTGTTTGCCTGTTCGGCGAACAACGAACAATTAGGGGTGTTCGTGGCAAATTCGAAAAGCCGCGGAACACCCTGTTAAAGTCTATGGGAGAAATCTAAAGTGCTAATTTTAAAGGCTAATATGCAAGTTATTGTCCTAAAAAGTGTTTGGGGACCCGGGTCCTGCCCCAGGGGAGTGTTTGGGGACCCGGGTTCTGTCCCAGGGGACATGTATAAATGCAAAAAAAAGTTTTAAAAATGGCAGTTTTTTCAGGAGCAGTGAATTTAATAATGCTAAAAGTGAAACAATAAAAGTGTAATATTACTTTAAATTTCGTACCTGGGGGGGGGGTGTAAAGTAAGCATGTGAAAAAGCGCATGTTTCCCGTACATAGAACTGTCCCTGCACAAAGTGTCATTTCTGAAAGAAAAAAAGGCATTTAAAACCGACTTTGCGGCTCTAATGAATTGTCGGCTCTGGCAATTCAGAGATGATTCATTCATAAAAATAAAAAAAAACGTGGGGGTCCCCCCAAATTCCATTAACAGGCCTTTCAGGTCTGGAATGGATATTAAGGGGAACCCCGCCGTAAATTTAAAAAAAAAATAACGTGGGGTTCCCCCCAAATATCCATACCAGACCCTTCAGGTCTGGTGTGGATTTTAAGGGGAACTCCACCCCAAATTTAAAAAAAAATGGCGTGGAGTTCCCCCAAAAATCCACACCAGACCCTTATCCGAGCACGTTAACCTGGCCGGCCGCAGAAAAGAGGGGGGGACAGAGTGCGCCCCCCCCTCTCCTGAACCGCATCAGGCCACATGCCCTCAACATGGGGAGGATGTCCCCATGTTGATGGGGACAAGGGCCTCATCCCCACAACCCTTGCCCGGTGGTTGTGGGGGTCTGCGGGCAGGGGGCTTATCAGAATCTGGAAGACCCCTTTAACAAAGGGGACCCCCAGATCCTGGCCCCCCCCCTATGTGAATTGGTAATGGGGTACACTGTACCTCTAACATTTCACGAAGGAAGTGTAAATAGTTAAAAAAAATACACACAGACACCGTGTGTCTTTCCCAGTGACGTACGAGGGTGCGTCAGAGGGGGCGGGGTCACGTGACGGGTGGCCGCTTCCCCTATATAAGTAATGTCAAAGCTCCAGCGTGTCATTCCGCTGGGCTGTGTCCAGCGGAGAGTGGAGCTCACCTGCTGCGCTCTGGATGGATGGATCTTCTCATCGCTGGACCGGACCGCTGATCACCCGTCACTGGAGAGATCATCCGTCGCTGGATAGAACACAACATTGGAGCAGGGAGCCGCATCGACAGTGGATTACCACCGCTGGATTTTTTTTTTTTATTAATAAAGGAATTTTTTCTACGGTGTCTGTGTGTACCCCATTACCAATTCACATAGGGTGGGGGGCCAGGATCTGGGGGTCCCCTTTGTTAAAGGGGTCTTCCAGATCCTGATAAGCCCCCCGTTCCCAGACCCCCACAACCACCAGGCAAGGGTTGTGGGGATGAGGCCCTTGTCCCCATCAACATGGGGACATCCTCCCCATGTTGAGGGCATGTGGCCTGGTGCGGTTCAGGAGAGGGGGGGCGCACTCTGTCCCCCCTCTTTTCTGCGGCCGGCCAGGTTAACGTGCTCGGATAATGGTCTGGTGTGGATTTTTGGGGGAACTCCACGTCATTTTTTTTTTATTTGGGGTGGAGTTCCCTTTAAAATCCACACCAGACCTGAAGGGCCTGGTATGGATATTTGCGGGGAACCCTACGTCATTTTTTTTTAAATTTACGGCGGGGTTCCCCTTAATATCCATATCAGACCTGAAGGGCCTGGTAATGGAATTTGGGGGGACCCCCAGCTTTTTTTTTTATGAATGAATCATCTCTGTAATTGCCAGAGCCGACAATTCATTAGAGCCGCAAAGCCGGTTTTAAATGACTTTTTTTCCTTTCAGAAATGACACTTTGTGCAGGGACAGTTCTATGTACGGGAAACATGCGCTTTTTCACATGCTGACTTTACACCCCCCCCCCAGGTACGAAATTTAAAGTAATATTTCACTTTTATTGTTTCACTTTTAGCATTATTAAATTCACTGCTCCTGAAAAAACGGGCGTTTTAAAAAAAAATTTTTTGCATTGATACATGTCCCCTGGGACAGGACCCGGGTCCCCAAACACTTTTTAGGACAATAACTTGCATATTAGCCTTTAAAATTAGCACTTTAGATTTCAAATGTTCGAGTCCCATAGACTTTAACGGGGTTCTAAAGTTCACACGAACATTTGGTGTGTTCGCAAGTTCTGGTGCGAACCGAACAGGGGGGTGTTCGGCTCATCCTTAATCACAGCCCCCCTTTTTTACCCTACAGTTTCCCCTCCTTTACCTTAAGGTTCCTCCCCCAACACATCAGTTTCTCCCTTTTTATCACACCCCCTCCTTCATATAACATATTTCCCAGTTGGCGGACATTCTATTGTGTAGATATTGATATTTCTCATGATTCCCTCCTGTATTTGCCTTTCATCCTCCTGTGTATGCCATTCACCCTCCTGTATATCCCATTCATCCTCCTGTATATGCCATTCATCCTCCTGTATATGCCATTCATCCTCCTGTATATGCCATTCATCCCATTTTTGTTTTGTATTTTCACCCTGCTGTTATGTACTTATCTTGGGATTGCTCTGGCGTGTTTATAAACATTGTGCAGCACTTGCATTTTTTACTTTATTTTTGCTTTTCAGCGTTTCCTGTTCTGCTTTTGTTTTTTATATATATATATACAGTAAATAAGAGAGTGGAAAACTTCCCCATCTGCCTGTTCTCTGCCCTTCATCTCTTCACACTCTCCTCCGCTCAGTGATTGGATCATTTCTTCCCATAATGCTCTCATGTTATATAATGTTTGGTGCTTCTGTTGCGGTTTAACAATCTCATTTCCTATTGTCACATCACACTTCCCCTTTATTGGTGGCGCTCAGCAGGGGGGGTCTGCTCTATATGAAGGGCTCATAGGGCTGCCAGTCAATGTACGTGTAGCACTACCCCCGGAGGAGCTGCTGGTTTAGATTTGGGTCTGTGCTCTGCCTATCAACCTCAGAAGTTTGGCTCGAATCCTCCCTTGGCACAACTGGACAACACAACGATTGTGGAACCCACTGGCAGTTGGGAACCACAATGATACCACACAGTAATAATAATACCGTTATATACCGTTACCTTATACTGATTACCTGTCCCAACTGTAACAGACAACATTCCACACAAGATGCAGTTTAACCGAGAATAATAAAGTGTTCACTGGGTGAAAGAAGGATAAAGCAGAATAAACCACTTAAGGACCCCTTCACCCCGATATACGTTGGCAGAATGGCACGGCTGGGCACAGGCATGTACCTGTATGTTGCCTTTAAGACCCCAGCCGCAGCCCAATTTTTTTTATATTGTGAAAGATAATGTTACGCCGAGTAAATTGATACCCAACATGTCACGCTTCAAAATTGCGTCCGCTCGTTGAATGGCGACAAACTTTTACCCTTAAAAATCTTCAAAAATTCTACAGGTTGCATGTTTTGAGTTACAGAGGAGGTCTAGGGATAGAATTATTGCTCTCGCTCTAACGATCGCGGTGATACCTCACTTGTGTGGTTTGAACACCGTTTACATATGCGGGCGCTACTCACGTATGCGTTCGCTTTCTGGCTCCTAGATTCCAAGCAAATTTGTCAAACCCTGTTGTATTAAATTTGTCATTCCACTGATCATCCAACCTGCATCCATTTTTTGGCATTTCAGCCCCTGGATGTCAACCTTCAATGCACTTTGTTATCGGTGGAACTGTTTAACCACTTAACCCCCGGACCATTACGCAGGTAAAGGACCTGGCCCCTTTCTGCGTCGCTTTAACTGACAATTGCGCGGTCGTGCGACGTGGCTCCCAAACAAAATTGACGTCCTTTTTCCCCCACAAATAGAGCTTTCTTTTGGTGGTCTTTGATCGCCTCTGCGGTTTTTATTTTTTGCGCTATAAACAAAAATAGAACGACAATTTTGAAAAAAACAAACAATATTTTTTACTTTTTGCTATAATAAATATCCCCCAAAAATATATAAAAAAAAAAAATGTATTCCTCAGTTTAGGCCGATACGTATTCTTCTACCTATTTTTGGTAAAAAAAATATCGCAATAAGCGTTTATCGGTTGGTTTGCGCAAAAGTTTTAGCGTTTATAAAATAAGGGATAGTTTTATGGCATTTTTATTAATAATATTTTTTTTACTACTAATGGCGGCGATCAGAGATTTTTTTCGTGACTGCGACATTATGGCGGACACATCGGACAATTTTGACACATTTTTGGGACCATTGTCATTTATACAGCGAAAAGTGCTAAAAAAATGCACTGGTTCCTGTGAAAATGACATTTGCAGTGAAGGGGTTAACCACTAGGGGGCGCTGTAGGGGTTAAGTGTGTCCTAGTTTGTGATTCTTACTGTAGGGGGGTGGAGCTGGACGTGTGACGTCAGTGATCGTCTTTCCCTATATCAGGGAACACTCGATCAGTGACAGCGACACGGAGAAGAACGGGGAAGGTTTGTTTACACTCACCTCTCCCCGTTCTTCAGCTCTGTGACCGATCGTGGGACACTGGCAGCGATCGGGTCCCGCGGGCGCAGTCACGGAGCTTCAGCCCGGGCCGCGTGCACGCGACACACGGCTGGGCTCTTAAAGGTGACATACCTGTGCCCAGCCGTGCCATTCTGCCAACGTATATACTTTCACATGAAGGGTCCAACCGGGTCCACCTGTCACTTATTCAGGCAGACCTGATTGGTCCTCTATGGAGCGGTGGATGTAAAGGGACTTTTGTCTATTTACACCCACCTACCTTCAATCTCACCCAGATGTCTATTTACACCCACCTACCTTCAATCTGACCCAACAAAAACAAACTGAAGGGGGATCCGTTACCCTCTGTGTGGGTGGATCAGGACAGATGCCAGTCGGGTATAAACAGACAAGCGGTCCGGTTATATCCGACTGCCCATAGAGCAGGGTGGGCTGTGTGTGTCCACTTGGCATAAATGGAGCAGACGCAGATCGGTTATCCTCTTGCTCTGCTCAGTGGGCAGTCAGCAGACAGATACCCCGCTGAGCAAAGCAGAGTCTGTCCCGTGTGAAAGGGGCCTCATTAATGTCTTGTTTTGTCCCATCACCTTTGCTCTGCCCCTATGTAATCTCTAACTGCCCCATCTCTCTTTCCCCCCTGCACTGCCCCTATGTAATCTCTAACTGCCCCCATCTCTATTTCCCCCCTGCACTGCCCCTATGTAATCTCTAACTGCCCCATCTCTCTTTCCCCCCTGCCCCTATGTAATCTCTAACTGCCCCCATCTCTATTTCCCCCCTGCACTGCCCCTATGTAATCTCTAACTGCCCCATCTCTCTTTCCCCCTGCTCTGCCCCTATGTAATCTCTAACTGCCCCCATCTCTATTTCCCCCCTGCACTGCCCCTATGTAATCTCTAACTGCCCCCATCTCTCTTTCCCCCCTGCACTGCCCCTATGTAATCTCTAACTGCCCCCATCTCTCTTTCCCCCCTGCACTGCCCCTATGTAATCTCTTACTGCCCCATCTCTATTTCCCCCCTGCTCTGCCCCTATGTAATCTGTAACTGCCCCATCTCTATTTCCCCCCTGCTCTGCCCCTATGTAATCTCTAACTGCCCCCATCTCTCTTTCCCCCCTGCACTGCCCCTATGTAATCTCTAACTGCCCCCATCTCTCTTTCCCCCCTGCACTGCCCCTATGTAATCTCTAACTGCCCCCATCTCTCTTTCCCCCCTGCTCTGTCCTTATGTAATCTCTACCTGCCCCCATCTCTCTTTCCCCCCTGCTCTGCCCCGATGTAATCTCTAACTGCCCCCATCTCTATTTCCCCCTGCTCTGCTCCTATGTAATCTCTAACTGCCCCATCTCTCTTTCCCCCTGCTCTGCCCCTATGTAATCTCTAACTGCCCCCATCTCTATTTCCCCCCTGCTCTGCCCCGATGTAATCTCTAACTGCCCCTATCTCTATTTCCCCCCTGCTCTGCCCCTATGTAATCTCTAACTGCCCCATCTCTCTTTCCCCCTGCTCTGCCCCTATGTAATCTCTACCTGCCCCATCTCTCTTTCCCCCCTGCTCTGTCCTTATGTAATCTCTAACTGCCCCCATCTCCCTTTCCCCCCCTGCACTGCCCCTATGTAATCTCTAACTGCCCCCATCTCTCTTTCCCCCCCTGCACTGCCCCTATGTAATCTCTACCTGCCCCCATCTCTCTTTTCCCCCATCTCTGTTCTTATGTCCCCTTCTCTGATCCATCTACCCCTCCTCTATCTCTAGATCATGGGTGCTCAACCTGTGGCTCTCCAGCTGTTGCAAAACTACAATTCCCATAATGCCTCAGCCTTTGGGAGACATGCTTGTACCTGTCAGCGGCTTGCAATGCCTCATGGGAATTGTAGTTCCGCAACAGCTGGAGAGCCACAGGTTGAGCACCCATGCGTCTAGATGGTCCCTATTAGGTGCAGGCTGTGTAATAAGTGTAGAGAGTTGGAGGGACCGCTACTAGCAATAGGGACCTAATAAAGGGGGTCCAACCCGGGACTAGCAAGGGGGACCTAATAAAGGGGGTCCAACCCGCTACTAGCAAAGTGGACCTAATAAAGGGGGTCCAACCCACTTCTAGCAAGGGGGACCTAATAAAGGGGGTCCAACCCGCTACTAGCAAGGGGGACCCAATAAAGGGGGTCCAACTCTCTACTAGCAAGGGGGACCTAATAAAGGAGGTCCAACCCGCTACTAGCAAGGGGGACCCAATAAAGGGGGTCCAACTCTCTACTAGCGAGGGGGACCTAATAAAGGAGGTCCAACCCGCTACTAGCAAGGGGGACCTAATAAACGGGGTCCAACACACTACTAGCAAGAGGAACCTAATAAAGGGGGTCCAACCTGTTACTAGCAAGGTGGACCTAATAAAGGGGGTCCAACCCGCTACTAGCAAGGGAGACTTAATAAGGGGATCCAACCTGCTATGAGCAAGGGAGACTTAATAAAGGGGTCCAACCCACTACTAGCAAGGGAGACCTTATAAAGGGGGTCCAACCCGCTACTAGCAAGGGGGGCCTAATAAAGGGGGTCCAACCCGCTACTAGGAAGGGGGACCTAATAAAGGAAGTCCAACTCTCTACTAGTAAGGGGGACCTAATAAAGGGGGTCCAACCTGCTACTAGCAAGGTGGACCTAATAAAGGGGGTCCAACCAGCTACTAGCAAGGTGGACCTAATAGAGGGGGTCCAACCTGCTACTAGCAAGGGGGACTTAATAAGGGGGTCCAACCCGCTACTAGCAAGGGGGACCTAATAAAGTGTCCGGTGAGTGTATGTACACAGTGTATATATAGATATGTGGCCCTGTATGGGGCTTGATATATGTTTGCAGTGAAAATACAGCTGTATGGTCCATGTGTATGTAGGCAGTGTATATATATATATATATATATATATATATAGCTATATTGGGTCTGATGGACCTCATTGTATATACAGTTATATATTCCCCTGTATACATACGCTGTGTATAGTCACTATTCTGTGTCATGCAATGCCTGTAGTTATACAGTCTGGCTATATAAAGAGGAAGTGTAGAATATACAGTATACGGTGTTGCTGGTAGTGCCGTATAGAGAAGTATATATATACAGCCTGGTTCTTCATCAGTCCCTCCTTCCCCGGTACACTCACCTGGACACACCGAGCTCCAGAGTCCGCAGAGCAGCAGGAGGACACAGGACACGGAACGCTCCATCTCTATTCCCCAACGACTATTTAAACATGCCCCCCACCCCCACCCTTCCTGTATTTTTTTTTATGAAAGTGAAAGAGCAGTCAATAGTCAGATACTGAATTCTATACACAGCACTGACATTATTTGTTTTCACCAGTCAAAATTCCTTCCTCCAATAAGAAGAATTTACCTAAAGCTTGCTCTACCAGAGAATCGCTGTCCCTTAAATTGGCCAATCATCAATGTGCTTTATTATGACATTGTATTGTTTTTAGTGGGGGGGGGGGGCAGGGTGTCACCTGCCATCCAATTTTTGAACATTCCTCATGTTGTTTTGGATCAGACTAATTGTCTGGTGGGTATCTGCCCCCCTCCTAATTAGGCCTATATGATTTAGTGCACGCACGAGAAAGGCCACACTGAAAGCGTGCTCAGATGTGTGGTACTTCCTTTATTTGCGTCTGGATACATGGGGTTATATAGTGTGAGCGGGGAGTGTCGTGGGCAAGTGCATCATAAGCAAAGCATTATCTAGATACTCGTAGCTTCTGATTGGTCATGTCCATGTAAGGTGAACTTCCTCCAGGATCTGGGCGTCATCATGTTGGGTGTAGCTCCGGATGGAGGCGCCATCTTTAGTTACACATGCTTCACTCGATGGGAGGGGTGCTGCTGGAGAGGCTGTAACACTGAAATCACCTGTTGCTGTGAAGAAGAGAGCTGATTGGTATGCAGGGTACACACGGTCAGACTTTTGACCATGCAAAAGTCCCTCGTGAGCCGGTCGGAAGTCCGACGGACAAAAAGAGAACAGATTCTCTATCTAAGGTCCGACCAAAAAAGTCAGATGGAGGATACACACGGTCGGACTTTACGAGACCCCCAGCAGAGATCAACATGCACAGGGGACCCTGGAGAGAGAGTGGCACACACAGGAAACCCAAAAGATAGAGTGGCACACAAGGAAAGCTCATCACGCTTTGGGGGGTTTAGGGAGGAAATTAGTACACATAGCAGACCCTTGGAGCGATTGGCATACATAGGGGACCCTGAAGAGAAGAGATCAGCACCTAAGGGAACCCTTGAGGTACCTCAGGACATAAGGGAACTCTTTGGGGATTTTGACACATATGGGGGATCCCAGAGGGAGCTCAGTACACTATGGAGAACCCAAAAAGAGCTCAGTACACTATAGAGAACCCAGAGAGACTTTGGGAAACATTGGAGACCTCAAAGAAAACTTAGGTGCCAGGATAGAGCTTAGGACACATTGAATACCCCAGAGAAAGTGTGGGATACAATGAACACCAGAGAGAACTCAGGACACTTTGGAGACCCTGGAGAGAGCTTTGGACACATTGAAGAAGCTAAAAGAATATGGGGACACATGAGAAACCCTAGCGATGGCTGGGGACAAATGGGAAACTCCACTAAGAACTTGGAATCCATAGGGGACTCTGGAGAGAGCTGGAGAGACAATGGAGATCTCAAAGAGATCTAGGGCACATTACAAACCTCAAAGAGAGCTTGGGATACATGGGGGATCTTTAAGAGAACTTGAGCCACATTATA
The DNA here is from genome assembly GCF_905171775.1 of Rana temporaria. Taxonomy (NCBI): domain Eukaryota; kingdom Metazoa; phylum Chordata; class Amphibia; order Anura; family Ranidae; genus Rana; species Rana temporaria. The sequence continues at coordinate 538,187 of NW_024404414.1, read as the reverse complement.
GATCTTAGGGAACACTTGGGACACATGGGAAGCCTGAGGCCCCGTACACACGACAGAGGAACTCGACGTGCTTGGCACGTCGAGTTCCTCGTCGAGTTTTGGGATGAAGCCGCCGAGGAGCTCGGCGGGCCGCCTTCTCCCATAGAACAACGCGGACAACGAGAAAATAGAGAACATGTTCTCTATTTTCTCGTCGAGTTCCTCGGCGGCTCCATCGAGCCAAAACTGTACAGACGACAGAGTTTCTCGGCAGAATCCGGGTTTTGACCGAGTTTCTCGGTGAATTCTGCCGAGAAACTCTGTCGTGTGTACGAGGCCTTAGAGAGCTTAAGACACATGGCATATGTCGGGGAGAGCTTGGGATCCTTGGGAGGCCTCAGAGAGAACTTGGCATACATTACAGACCTCAGAGAAATCTTGGGACTCATGAGAGTCTTCAGAGAGAGCTCAGAACACATGGGAGACCTCAGGGAGAGCTTGGGACACATGGGAGGCCCCAGAGAGATCTTGGGACAAATGGGAGGCTCCAGAGAAGGCTTGGGATACATGGCAGATCTCATAGAGAGAGATCTGGGAGGCCTCAGGGAGAGCTCAGGACACATGGGAGTCTTCAGAGAGAGCTCAGAACACATGGGAGACTTCAGAGAGAGCTCGGGACACATGGGAGTCTTCAGAGAGAGCTCAGAACACATGGGAGACCTCAGGACACATGGGAGACCTCAGGGAGAGCTCGGGACACATGGGAGTCTTCAGAGAGAGCTCAGAACACATGGGAGACCTCAGAGAGAGCTCGGGAGACATGAGAGACCTCAGAGAGAGCTTTGGAGACATGAGAGGCTTCAGAGAAAGCTCAGGACATATGGGATTGGGACACAGAGGACACCTCCGAGAGAGCTTGGAAAACATGGGAGAGCTCAGAGAGAGCTTGGGACACATGGGAGGCCTCAGAGAGAGCTTGGGACACATACAAGACTTCAGAGAGAGCTGAGGACACATGGGAGACCTCAGAGAGAGCTCAGGACACATGGGAGACCTCAGAGAGAGCTTGGGACACATGGGAGACCTCAGAGAGAGCTCAGAACACATGGGAGACCCCAGAGAGAGCTTGGGACACATAGGACACCACATAGAGAGCTTGGGACAAATGGGAGGCCTCAGAGAGAGCTTGGGACACATGGGAGGCCTCAGAGAGAGCTAGAGACATGTGGAAGACTTCAGAGAGAGCTCAGAACACATGGGCGAACTCAGAGAGAGCTCGGGACACATGCAGTCTTCAGAGAGAGCTCAGAACACATGGGCGACCTCAGAGAGAGCTCGGGACACATGCAGTCTTCAGAGAGAGCTCAGAACACATGGGAGGCATCAGGGAGAGCTTGGGACACATGGGAGACCTCAGAGAGTGAGCTTGGGACACATTATAGACCTCTGGGAGAGTTTTGGACACATTTAAGACCCTATAGGGAGCTTCCAAAACTGAATTGTCCCCAGAGAGAGCTTGTGACTGTCCCTCCTTTTCCCAAGACTGTCTAAATACTGTCTGTGGTGGCCCAGCTCCTCTGGCCATCCCATTGCCTACATACGTAAACATTTATGAAGCTGCCGGGGAAGTAGTTAAAGCTGGAGTTCACCCATTTAATACATTTTTTTTTTCTTCCCCTAGATTCCTGCTCGTTCGGTCTAGGGGAATCGGCTATTTGTATTAAAATATGAGCTGTACTTACCCGTTTTCGAGCTGCATCTTCTTCCGTCGCTTCCGGGTATGGGTCTTCGGGAGCGGGCGTTCCTTCTTGATTGACAGGCTTCCGAGAGGCTTCCGACGGTCGCATCCATCGCGTCACTCGTAGTCGAAAGAAGCCGAACGTCGGTGCGGCTCTATACTGCGCCTGCGCACCGACGTTCGGCTTCTTTCGGAAAATCGTGACGCGATGGATGCGACCGTCGGAAGCCTCTCGAAGACTGTCAATCAAGAAGGAACGCCCATTCCCGCAGCCCATACCCGGAAGCGACGGAGAGGATGCATCTCGAAAACGGGTAAGTACTGCACATATTTTAAAACAAATAGCCGATTCCCCTAGAGAAAACGAGCAGGAATCTAAGGGGAAAAAGTGCCCTCTAAGGGTGAACCCCCGCTTTAAGGGGAATACTATAGAGTGTCATTTGAGTGACAGCTATGAATCTGCCGAGGCTGCTGACATCACATCCAAGATGGTGTCACCAATTAGCAGTCTCGGGGCTTTTGGATATCTACACAAAGGAGGATTTTACACGTAGATAACATGAATATAATATGATAAATGCACATATGTAAAATTGTTGTTGAAAGAAATGGTCTGGCAACTTGGTCTTAATATAGCTCAACTCCGGGCTTTAGGCAGACTATTGTTGGCCTATTGATGAACAAGCTGGCACCCCATTAATATCTGGGTGCAGGTAATTGTGAACATATACTCACCGGGTACTTTATTAGGTACACCCGTTCAGTTGCTTGGTAACAAACATTGGTAAGTTATCTAAGGTCTATACTAGCAAGGGGGACCTAATAAAGGGGGTCCAACCCGCTACTAGCAAGGGGACCCAATAAAGTGGCCGGTGAGTGTATATCATAGAAAGAATTTTCGCAATCTTACAACGTAATAGCAATAAAAACCTGGCAGCCGCTCCAACCCTTCCACGCTCTACCAATAATAAAACGTTACATCCTGTAAGATTGCAGCCTCCCTATACTAAACTCTACTTTATCAATAACAAAGAAATAATTTAAAGTGCAGTTTCCAGCAACTATTACCAAAAAGTTAAGGTCCAAAGTTTTTTTATTTTAGACCTAGGGCCATATTCTCGTAGATTTCCCGCGGGCGGCGCGTAAGCCATTTACACTCCGCCGCCCCAACCTACAGGAGCAAGTGCTGTATTCCCCAAACACTTGCTCCGTAGTTTGGGGCGGCAGAGTGTAAATGGCCCGGCGTAGCCACGCGTATCTCCAAGGGGGCGGCTTCTATTTAAATTAAGTGCGCCCCCGATTCTAACGAACTGCGCATGCGCCGGGCTTAAAATAGCCCAGTGCGCATGCTCCAGTTCTCGGCGTAAAACGTCAATGAAGCCGACGTGTGCGTCATTGACGTAAAGTCGTATTCAAGAACGACTTAGGGAAACGACGTAGCCGACGGGAAAACACGACGCGGACCCGACAGCCATACTTAACATGGCCTACGTGGGACTTGCGTAAACTTACCCCTCATATAGCAGGGGTAAGTTTACGCTTACGCAAACGACGTTAGCGACGGTTACGTGAAGCGAATTCGTTCGGGAATTGGCGTATCAGGCTCATTTGCATAAACAAATGAGACCTGAACGTAAACGCCACCTAGCGGCCGGCGGAGTAATTACATTTAAGATCCGACAGTGTAAGTGACTTACACATGGTGGATCTTAAGCGTATCTATGCGAAAATGATTCTAAGAATCAGTCGCATAGATACACTGGCCAAAAAAGGGAGTTACGATGGAGTATCCTGAGATACTCCATCGTATCCTTACTCAGAATATGGCCCCTAGTGATTTAGGATGACAGTAACTCCCAACAACCAATCATATTTCAGTCTACTGTAAGATCAGTAGGGGGAGCTCTAGCTGCCTGCCTTCTGTATTGCCCCCTAGGACAGCGATGGTGAACCTCGGCACCCCAGATGTTTTGGAACTACATTTCCCATGATGCTCAACTACACTGCAGAGTGCATGAGCAATGCATCATGGGAAATGTAGTTCCAAAACATCTGGGGTGCCGAGGTTCACCATCACTGCCCTAGGGTCTTGTCTAGTTGGGGTGGACGGGTTTCCATCTCACGTCTCGGAGTCTCTGGTAATAAAATGGTGACATTGGGTGTCAGTTCCGGTATACAGTATATATCTGATAAGTGAGCCAATTCATAGAACATCCTGTGCAGAAGCCGCAGCGTTTCCTGTGACACTCCCGAGGAGGGGGCGATGACACTCCCGAGGAGGGGGCGATGCTCAGAGAAAAGTTACATGTTTTGTCTTTACGGCAAAAAGACATTTATAAAATGTAACAACCTATCAGAATTCTTTTTGAAGTCTTCCAGGTTTTTGGCTTCACTTATACTCAGATGTGATTGGCTGCCATGCACATCGTTATCGTTTGTTATATCATTTTTATTATTTGTGACTCTGGAGGAAGCAGAGGGCTGTGCTCAGCCTGCGGATGCCGGTTATCACCCTCTAAGCATGGAGCGTGCTTTCTCAGTCACTTGCTGTTTCAGCTTACACCAGCAGGGTGTGCTAGATCCAAATGAATACTTTTACCCACGCCGCAATATTATTATTATTGAGGTACTTATATAGCGCTGTCAATTTAGGCAGCGCTTTACATATATATTTTACATTCACATCAGTCCCTACCCTCAAGGAGCTTACAATCTAAGGTCCCTAACTCACATTCATATACTAGGGCCAATTTTAGAAAGAAGCCAATTAACCTATCAGCATGTGGTTGGGATTCGAACCAGCAACCCTTTTTACTGCTAGGTGAGAGTGCTACTCACTACACCACTTCCTCTATCCCAAACCAATTCCTCTATCCCAAACCAATTCTTCTATCCCAACCCAATTCCTCCATCCCAACCCAATTCCTTTATTCCCAACAAATTCCTCTATCCCAAATAAATTCCTTTATCCCAAACCATTTCCTCTATCCCAGCCAATTAACCTATCAGCATGTGGCTGGGATTCGAACCAGCAACCCTTTTTACTGCTAGGTGTGAGTGCTACTCACTACACCACTTCCTCTATCCCAAACCAATTCCTCCATCCCAAACCAATTCCTCTATCAAAAACCAATTCCTTTATTCCAAACCAATTCCTTTATCCCAAACCAATTCTTTCATCCCAAACCAATTCCTTCATCCCAAACCAATTCCTTCATCCCAAACCAATTCCGCTATCCCAAACCAATTCCCTTATCCCAAACCAATTCCTCTATCCCAAACCAATTCCCTTATCCCAAACCAATTCCCTAATCCCAAACCATTTCCTCTATCCCAAATCAAATCCTGTATCCCAAACCAATTCATGTATCCCAAACCAATCCCTTTATCCCAAACCAATCCCCCTATCCCAAACCAATTCCTTTATCCCAAACCATTTCCTCTATCCCAAACCAATTCCTCTATCCCAAACCAATCCCCCTATCCCAAACCAATTCCTCTATCCCAAGCCAATTCTGTTATCCCAAACCAATTCCTTTATCCCTAACCAATTCCCTTATCCTAAACCAATTCATCTATCCCAAACTAATTCCTCTATCCCAAACCAATTACTCTATCCAAAACCAATTCCTCTATCCCAAACCATTTCCTCTATCCCAAACCAATCCCCCTATCCCAAACCAATTCCTCTATCACAAACCAATCCCCCTATCCCAAACCAATTCCTTTATCCCAAACCATTTCCTCTATCCCAAACCAATCCCCCTATCCCAAACCAATTCCTCTATCCCAAACCAATTCCTCTATTCCAAACCAATTCCTCTATTCCAAACCAATTCCTCTATCCCAAACCAATTCCTCTATTCCAAACCAATTCCTCTATTCCAAACCAATTCCTCTATCCCAAACCAATTCCTCTATTCCAAACCAATTCCTCTATCCCAAACCAATTCCTCTATTCCAAACCAATTCCTCTATCTCAAACCAATTCCCTTATACCAAACCAATCCCCCTATCCCAAACCAATTCCTTTATCCCAAATCAAATCCTGTATCCCAAACCAATTCCTGTATCCCAAACCAATCCCTTTATCCCAAACCAATCCCCCTATCCCAAACCAATTCCTTTATCCCAAACCATTTCCTCTATCCCAAACCAATTCCTCTATCCCAAACCAATCCCCCTATCCCAAACCAATTCCTCTATCCCAAGCCAATTCATCTATCCCAAACCAATTCCTCAATCCCAAACCCAAACCAATTCCCTTATCCCAAACCAATTCCTTTATCCGAAACCAATTCCTTTATCCCAAACCAATTCCTTTATCCCAAAACAATTCCTTTATCCCAAACCAATTCCTCTATCTCAAACCAATTCCTCTATCCCAAACCAATTCCTCTATCCCAAACCAATTCCTCTATCCCAAACCAATTCCTCTATCCCAAACCAATTCTTCATTCCCAAACCAATTCCTCTATCCCAAACCAATTCTTCATTCCCAAACCAATTCCTCTATCCCAAACCAATTTCTCTATCCCAAGCCAATTCTGTTATCCCAAACCAATTCCTTTATCCCAAACCAATTCCTTTATCCCTAACCAACCCCCCTATCCCAAACCAATTCCTTTATCCCAAACCAATTCCTTTATCCCAAACCAATTCCTTTATCCCAAACCAATTCCTTTATCCCAAACCAACCCCCCTATCCCAAACCAATTCCTTTATCCTAAACCAATTCATCTATCCCAAACGAATTCCTCTATCCCAAACCAATTTCTCTATCCAAAACCAATTCCTCTATCCCAAACCAATTCCTCTATCCCAAACCAATTCTTCTATCCCAAACCAATTCCTCTATCCCAAACCAATTCCTCTATCCCAAGCCAATTCTGTTATCCCAAACCAATCCCTTTATCCCAAACCAATTCCTTTATCCCAAACCAATTCCTTTATCCCTAACCAACCCCCCTATCCCAAACCAATTCCTTTATCCCAAACCAATTCCTTTATCCCAAACCAATTCCTTTATCCCTAACCAACCCCCCTATCCCAAACCAATTCCTTTATCCTAAACCAATTCATCTATCCCAAACGAATTCCTCTATCCCAAACCAATTTCTCTATCCAAAACCAATTCGTCTATCCCAAACCAATTCCTTTATTCCAAACCAATTACTTTATCCCAAACCAATTCCTTTATTCCAAACCAATTACTTTATCCCAAACCAATTCCTCTATCTCAAACCAATTCCTCTATCCCAAACCAATTCCTCTATCCCAAACCAATTCCTCTATCCCAAACCAATTCCTCTATCCCAAACCAATTCTTCATTCCCAAACCAATTCCTCTATCCCAAGCCAATTCTGTTATCCCAAACCAATTCCTTTATCCCAAACCAATTCCTTTATCCCAAACCAATTCCTTTATCCCTAACCAATCCCCCTATCCCAAACCAATTCCTTTATCCCAAACCAATTCCTTTATCCCAAACCAATTCCTTTATCCCAAACCAATTCCTTTATCCCTAACCAACCCCCCTATCCCAAACCAATTCCTTTATCCTAAACCAATTCATCTATCCCAAACCAATTCCTCTATCCCAAACCAATTTCTCTATCCAAAACCAATTCCTCTATCCCAAACCAATTCCTTTATTCCAAACCAATTACTTTATCCCAAACCAATTCCTTTATTCCAAACCAATTACTTTATCCCAAACCAATTCCTCTATCCCAAACCAATTCCCTTATCCCAAACCAATTCCTCTATCCCAAACCAATTCCTCTATCCCAAACCAATTCTTCTATCCCAAACCAATTCCTCTATCCCAAACCAATTCTTCTATCCCAAACCAATTCTTCTATCCCAAACCAATTCCTCTATTCCAAACCAATTCCTCTATTGCAAACCAATTCCTCTATCCCAAACCAATTCCTCTATCCCAAACCAAACCAATTCCTCTATTCCAAACCAATTCCTCTATTCCAAACCAATTCCTCTATTCCAAACCAATTCCCTTATCCCAAACCAATTCCTTTATCCCAAACCAATTCCTTTATCCCAAACCAATTCCTTTATCCCAAACCAATTCCTCTATCCCAAACCAATTCCTCTATCCCAAACCAATTCCTCTATCCCAAACCAATTCCTCTATCCCAAACCAATTCTTCATTCCCAAACCAATTCCTCTATCCCAAACCAATTCTTCATTCCCAAACCAATTCCTCTATCCCAAACCAATTCCTCTATCCCAAACCAATTCCTCTATCCCAAGCCAATTCTGTTATCCCAAACCAATCCCTTTATCCCAAACCAATTCCTTTATCCCAAACCAATTCCTTTATCCCTAACCAACCCCCCTATCCCAAACCAATTCCTTTATCCCAAACCAATTCCTTTATCCCAAACCAATTCCTTTATCCCTAACCAACCCCCCTATCCCAAACCAATTCCTTTATCCTAAACCAATTCATCTATCCCAAACGAATTCCTCTATCCCAAACCAATTTCTCTATCCAAAACCAATTCGTCTATCCCAAACCAATTCCTTTATTCCAAACCAATTACTTTATCCCAAACCAATTCTTTTATTCCAAACCAATTACTTTATCCCAAACCAATTCCTCTATCCCAAACCAATTCCTTTATCCCAAACCATATCCTCTATCCCAAACCAATTCCTTTATCCTAAACCAATTCCCTTATCCCAAACCAATTCCTCTATCCCAAACCAATTCCTCTATCCCAAGCCAATTCTGTTATCCCAAACCAATTCCTTTATCCCAAACCAATTCCTTTATCCCTAACCAATCCCCTTATCTCAAACCAATTCCTTTATCCTAAACCAATTCATCTATCCCAAACCAATTCCTTTATCCCAAACGAATTCCTCTATCCCAAACCAATTACTCTATCCAAAACCAATGCCTCTATCCCAAACCAATTCCTTTATCCCAAACCATTTCCTCTATCCCAAACCAATCCCCCTATCCCAAACCAATTCCTCTATCCCAAACCAATCCCTTTATCCCAAACCAATCCCTTTATCCCAAACCAATTCCTCTATTCCAAACCAATTCCTCTATCCCAAACCAATTCCTCTATCCCAATCCAATTCCCTTATCCCAAACCAATTCCTCTATCCCAAACCAATTCCTTTATCCTAAACCAATTCCTTTATCCCAAACCAATTCCTTTATCCCAAACCAATTCATCTATCCCAAACCAATTCCTTTATTCCAACCCAATTCCTCTATCCCAACACAATTTATTTATCCCAAACCAATCCCTTTATCCCAAACCAATCTCCCTATCCCAAACCAATTCCTCTATCCCAAACCATTTCCTCTATCCCAAACCAATTCCTCTATCCCAAACCAATTCCCGTATCCCAAACCAATTCCTCTATCCCAAACCAATTCCTCTATCCCAAACCAATTCTTCTATCCCAAACCAATTCCTCTATTCCAAACCAATTCCTCTATTCCAAACCAATTCCTCTATCCCAAACCAATTCTTCTATCCCAAACCAATTCCTCTATTCCAAACCAATTCCTCTATTCCAAACCAATTCCTCTATTCCAAACCAATTCCTCTATTCCAAACCAATTCCTCTATCCCAAACCAATTCCTCTATCCCAAACCAAACCAATTCCTCTATCCCAAACCAATTCCTCTATTCCAAACCAATTCCTCTATCCCAAACCAATTCCTCTATCCCAAACCAATTCCTCTATCCCAAACCAATTCCTCTATCCCAAACCAAACCATATCCTCTATCGCAAACCAATTCCTCTATCCCAAACCAATTCTTCTATCCCAAACCAATTCCCTTATCCCAAACCAATTCCTCTATCCCAAACCAATTCCTCTATCCCAAACCAATTCCCTTATCCCAAACCAATTCCTCTATCCCAAACCAATTCCTCTATCCCAAACCAATTCTTCTATCCCAAACCAATTCCTCTATCCCAAACCAATTCTTCTATCCCAAACCAATTCCTCTATCCCAAACCAATTCCTCTATCCCAAACCAATTCCCTTATCCCAAACCAATTCCTCTATCCCAAACCAATTCTTCTATCCCAAACCAATTCCTCTATCCCAAACCAATTCTTCTATCCCAAACCAATTCCTCTATCCCAAACCAATTCCTCTATTCCAAACCAATTCTTCTATCCCAAACCAATTCCTCTATCCCAAACCAATTCCTCTATCCCAAACCAATTCCTCTATCCCAAACCAATTCCTCTATCCCAAACCAATTCCTTTATCCCAAACCAATTCCTCTATCCCAAACCAATTCCCTTATCCCAAACCAATTCCTCTATCCCAAACCAATTCCTCTATCCCAAACCAATTCCCTTATACCAAACCAATTCCTCTATCCCAAACCAATTCCTCTATCCCAAACCAATTCCTCTATCCCAAACCAATTCCTCTATCCCAAACCAATTCCCTTATCCCAAACCAATTCCTCTATCCCAAACCAATTCCTCTATCCCAAACCAATTCCTCTATCCCAAACCAATTCCCAATCCCAAACCAATTCTTCAATCCCAAATGAATTCCGCTATCTCAAACCAATTCCTCAATCCCAAACCCAAACCAATTCCCTTATCCCAAACCAATTCCTTTATTCGAAACCAATTCCTTTATCCCAAACCAATTCCTCTATCCCAAACCAATTCCTCTATCCCAAACCAATTCCTCTATCCCAAACCAATTCCTCTATCCCAAACCAATTCCTCTATCCCAAAACCAATTCCTTTATTCCAAACCAATTCCTTTATTCCAAACCAATTCCTTTATCCCAAACCAATTCCTTTATCCCAAACCAATTCCTCTATCCCAAACTAATTCCCTTATCCCAAACCAATTCCTTTATTCCAAACCAATTCCTCTATCCCAAACCAATTCATCTATCCCAAAAGAATTCCATACCAAACCAATTCCTCTATCCCAAACCAATTCCGCTATCCCAAAAAAACAATTCCTTTATCCCAAAGCAATTCCTTTATCCCAAACCAATTCCTTTATTGCAAACCAATTCCTCTATCCCAATATAATTCCTCTATCCCAAACCAATTCATCTATCCCAAACCAATTCCTTTATTCCAACCCAATTCCTCTATCCCAACCCAATTTCTTTATCCCAAACGAATCCCTTTATCCCAAACCAATCCCTTTATCCCAAACCAATCTCCCTATCCCAAACCAATTTCTTTATCCCAAACCAATTCCTCTATCCAAAACCAATTCCCTTATCCCAAACCAATTCCTCTATCCCAAACAAATTCTTCTATCCCAAACCAATTCCTCTATCCCAAACCAATTCCTCTATCCCAAACCAATTCTTCTATCCCAAACCAATTCCTCTATCCCAAACCAATTCCTATCCCAAACCAATTCCTCTATCCCAAACCAATTCCCTTATCCCAAACCAATTCCTCTATGCCAAACCAATTCCTCTATGCCAAACCAATTCCTCTATCCCAAACCAATTCCCTTATCCCAAACCAATTCCTCTATCCCAAACCAATTCCTCTATCCCAAACCAATTCCTCTATCCCAAACCAATTCCCAATCCCAAACCAATTCTTCAATCCCAAATGAATTCCGCTATCTCAAACCAATTCCTCAATCCCAAACCCAAACCAATTCCCTTATCCCAAACCAATTCCTTCATTCGAAACCAATTCCTTTATCCCAAACTAATTCCTCTATCCCAAACCAATTACTCTATCCAAAACCAATGCCTCTATCCCAAACCAATTCCTTTATCCCAAACCATTTCCTCTATCCCAAACCAATCCCCCTATCCCAAACCAATTCCTCTATCCCAAACCAATCCCTTTATCCCAAACCAATCCCTTTATCCCAAACCAATTCCTCTATTCCAAACCAATTCCTCTATCCCAAACCAATTCCTCTATCCCAATCCAATTCCCTTATCCCAAACCAATTCCTCTATCCCAAACCAATTCCTTTATCCTAAACCAATTCCTTTATCCCAAACCAATTCCTTTATCCCAAACCAATTCATCTATCCCAAACCAATTCCTTTATTCCAACCCAATTCCTCTATCCCAACACAATTTATTTATCCCAAACCAATCCCTTTATCCCAAACCAATCTCCCTATCCCAAACCAATTCCTCTATCCCAAACCATTTCCTCTATCCAAAACCAATTCCTCTATCCCAAACCAATTCCCGTATCCCAAACCAATTCCTCTATCCCAAACCAATTCCTCTATCCCAAGCCAATTCTTCTATCCCAAACCAATTCCTCTATTCCAAACCAATTCCTCTATTCCAAACCAATTCCTCTATCCCAAACCAATTCTTCTATCCCAAACCAATTCCTCTATTCCAAACCAATTCCTCTATTCCAAACCAATTCCTCTATTCCAAACCAATTCCTCTATTCCAAACCAATTCCTCTATCCCAAACCAATTCCTCTATCCCAAACCAAACCAATTCCTCTATCCCAAACCAATTCCTCTATTCCAAACCAATTCCTCTATTCCAAACCAATTCCTCTATTCCAAACCAATTCCTCTATCCCAAACCAATTCCTCTATCCCAAACCAAACCATATCCTCTATCGCAAACCAATTCCTCTATCCCAAACCAATTCTTCTATCCCAAACCAATTCCCTTATCCCAAACCAATTCCTCTATCCCAAACCAATTCCTCTATCCCAAACCAATTCCCTTATCCCAAACCAATTCCTCTATCCCAAACCAATTCCTCTATCCCAAACCAATTCTTCTATCCCAAACCAATTCCTCTACCCCAAACCAATTCTTCTATCCCAAACCAATTCCTCTATCCCAAACCAATTCCTCTATCCCAAACCAATTCCCTTATCCCAAACCAATTCCTCTATCCCAAACCAATTCTTCTATCCCAAACCAATTCCTCTATCCCAAACCAATTCTTCTATCCCAAACCAATTCCTCTATCCCAAACCAATTCCTCTATTCCAAACCAATTCTTCTATCCCAAACCAATTCCTCTATCCCAAACCAATTCTTCTATCCCAAACCAATTCCTCTATCCCAAACCAATTCCTCTATCCCAAACCAATTCCTTTATCCCAAACCAATTCCTCTATCCCAAACCAATTCCCTTATCCCAAACCAATTCCTCTATCCCAAACCAATTCCTCTATCCCAAACCAATTCCCTTATACCAAACCAATTCCTCTATCCCAAACCAATTCCTCTATCCCAAACCAATTCTTCTATCCCAAACCAATTCCTCTATCCCAAACCAATTCCCTTATCCCAAACCAATTCCTCTATCCCAAACCAATTCCTCTATCCCAAACCAATTCCTCTATCCCAAACCAATTCCCAATCCCAAACCAATTCTTCAATCCCAAATGAATTCCGCTATCTCAAACCAATTCCTCAATCCCAAACCCAAACCAATTCCCTTATCCCAAACCAATTCCTTTATTCGAAACCAATTCCTTTATCCCAAACTAATTCCTCTATCCCAAACCAATTCCTCTATCCCAAACCAATTCCTCTATCCCAAACCAATTCCTCTATCCCAAACCAATTCCTCTATCCCAAAACCAATTCCTTTATTCCAAACCAATTCCTTTATTCCAAACCAATTCCTTTATCCCAAACCAATTCCTTTATCCCAAACCAATTCCTCTATCCCAAACTAATTCCCTTATCCCAAACCAATTCCTTTATTCCAAACCAATTCCTCTATCCCAAACCAATTCATCTATCCCAAAAGAATTCCATACCAAACCAATTCCTCTATCCCAAACCAATTCCGCTATCCCAAAAAAACAATTCCTTTATCCCAAAGCAATTCCTTTATCCCAAACCAATTCCTTTATTCCAAACCAATTCCTCTATCCCAATATAATTCCTCTATCCCAAACCAATTCATCTATCCCAAACCAATTCCTTTATTCCAACCCAATTCCTCTATCCCAACCCAATTTCTTTATCCCAAACGAATCCCTTTATCCCAAACCAATCCCTTTATCCCAAACCAATCTCCCTATCCCAAACCAATTTCTTTATCCCAAACCAATTCCTCTATCCAAAACCAATTCCCTTATCCCAAACCAATTCCTCTATCCCAAACAAATTCTTCTATCCCAAACCAATTCCTCTATCCCAAACCAATTCCTCTATCCCAAACCAATTCTTCTATCCCAAACCAATTCCTCTATCCCAAACCAATTCCTATCCCAAACCAATTCCTCTATCCCAAACCAATTCCCTTATCCCAAACCAATTCCTCTATGCCAAACCAATTCCTCTATGCCAAACCAATTCCTCTATCCCAAACCAATTCCCTTATCCCAAACCAATTCCTCTATCCCAAACCAATTCCTCTATCCCAAACCAATTCCTCTATCCCAAACCAATTCCCAATCCCAAACCAATTCTTCAATCCCAAATGAATTCCGCTATCTCAAACCAATTCCTCAATCCCAAACCCAAACCAATTCCCTTATCCCAAACCAATTCCTTCATTCGAAACCAATTCCTTTATCCCAAACTAATTCCTCTATCCCAAACCAATTCCTCTATCCCAAACCAATTCCTCTATCCCAAACCAATTCATCTATTCCAAACTAATTCCTATATCCCAAACCAATTCCTCTATCCCAAACCAATTCCTTTATTCCAAACCAATTCCTTTATTCCAAACCAATTCCTTTATCCCAAACCAATTCCTCTATCCCAAACCAATTCCCTTATCCCAAACCAATTCCTTTATTCCAAACCAATTCCTCTATCCCAAACCAATTCATCTATCCCAAAAGAATTCCTCTATCCCAAACCAATTCCTTTATCCTAAACCAATTCATCTATCCCAAAAGAATTCCATACCAAACCAATTCCTCTATCCCAAAAAAACAATTCCGCTATCCCAAAAAAACAATTCCGCTATCCCAAAGCAATTCCTTTATCCAAAACCAATTCCCTTATCCCAAACCAATTCCTTTATTCCAAACCAATTCCTCTATCCCAATATAATTCCTCTATCCCAAACCAATTCCCCTATCCCAAACCAATTCCTCTATCCCAAACCAATCCCCCTATCCCAAACCAATTCCTCTATCCCAAACCAATTCATCTATCCCAAACCAATTCCTTTATTCCAACCCAATTCCTCTATCCCAACCCAATTTCTTTATCCAAACCAATTCCTCTATCCCAAACCAATTCTTCTATCCCAAACCAATTCCTCTATCCCAAACCAATTCCTCTATCCCAAACCAATTCCCTTATCCCAAACCAATTCCTCTATCCCAAACCAATTCCTCTATTCCAAACCAATTCTTCTATCCCAAACCAATTCCTCTATCCCACACCAATTCTTCTATCCCAAACCAATTCCTCTATCCCAAACCAATTCCTTTATCCCAAACCATTTCCTCTATCCCAAACCAATTCCTCTATCCCAAACCAATTCCTCTATCCCAAACCAATTCCTCTATCCCAAACCAATTCCTCTATCCCAAACCAATCCCCCTATCCCAAACCAATTCTTCTATCCCAAACCAATTCCTCTATCCCAAACCAATTCCTCTATCCCAAACTAATTCCTCTATCCCAAACCAATTCCTCTATCCCAAACCAATTCCTTTATCCCCAACCAATTATTCTATCCCAAACCAATTCCTCTATCCCAAACCAATTCTACAATCCCAAACCAATTCCTCTATCCCAAACCAATTCCTCTATCCCAAACCAATTCCTCTATCCCAAACCAATTCCTCTATCCCAAACCAATTCCCAATCCCAAACCAATTCTTCAATCCCAAATTAATTCCACTATCTCAAACCAATTCCTCAATCCCAAACCCAAACCAATTCCCTTATACTAAAAAAAAATTCCTTTATTCGAAACCAATTCCTCTATCCCAAACCAATTTCTTTATCCCAAACCAATTCCTTTATCTCGACAGAATCAGTGTTCTGTCGAGAAGTGCCCACCCATTGAATGGTGCCCGTCCTCACTGTGCCAATCCTCCCTGTGCTCATCGTCACTGTGCCCATCGTCACTGTGCCCATCGTCACTGTGCCCATCGTCACTGTGCCCATCGTCACTGTACCTGAAATTGAGAGGCTGCGGGTGTCCATTCATTGTTTAAAACTCGCTGTCTCCTCCTGGTCCCTTCCGTGATAGGCGTTTCTCAGCAGACACAGTTCCGCCTATCACGGACGTCCTCTCATCCTCGGACTCGGTTTCCCAGCAGACACTGTGTTCAGTGTTCCGCCAATCACGGACGTCCACTTGTTCGAGGATGAAAAGGCATCCGTGATTGGCGGACAGTGTTGCTCATCTTCCTTTAAAAAAGTAATTAGTTACAGCTACTTATTCCTTTTCCGAAAAAGTAATTGAGTTAGTGACTCAGTTACTTCATTGGGAAAGTAACTAGTTACTCAGCAAAGTAACTGACTTATTTTTTGCCGGCGTATAAGACGACACTGTGCCATCTGTAAACATGCCTCACTGTGCCTGTAACATAGGGTGACCAGACATCCCCGGTTTCAGGGGACAGTCCCCGGATTGAGGACACTGTCCCCGGACCAAGTCTGTCCCCGGTTTTGTCTCCGGATTGGATTAGAACAGGGGCTGGGAAAATTTCAAAGACAGTCAGTGCAAAACAAAAAAAAAATCTGAATTACACCCCCCCGCTCCGCCGCTAGCTAAGGGGGGTGTATTTTTTCCATCATCTGAGCCCCTTTCTGATGATTATGTGCTGGTCGGAGCGGAGGAAATTTTTCTTCAGTTTCGGGCACATGCCCATTCAGCTCCGCTCACATGTTCTTCTGTCTTGGCTCAAGTCCCGGCCAGCCGCCTGCTTATCTCCTTGGCTTTACTTTGTAATCTTCCTCCGCTCCCCACCGAGTAGTAGCCAGGGACCGGAGAGTAAGACTTGACAGGCTGTGAGGTGGTGCAGCAGTGGTGATTGAGTCGCTTATTGCCGCTATTACTAGTAAAAAAATAAAATATGCCCCCAGTTTTCATTTTAAAAATCTGGTCACCTTCAGGCCCGGATTTACTCCCTTTGCCACCCCAAGGCCAGTTCCTTCAATGCCGCCCCCACCTGCGCAAGAAATAGGGGGGACTTTTTCGGCCGGACACTGAGAAGCAGGGGGGGTGTTGCTGCCAAAAATGACAAAATGACATTGAGAACCGGGAGGGGGGTTGCTGCTGCCAAGAACTATCTCACCTCCTCTTCCCTCTGTTTTTTCTCCTCTCACCATCCGCATGACAGGGGGGAACTCCCGATATGAAAGTAAAAGTGTCCTCTTCTCTCAGCCGCAGTGCCGCCCCTGCACCCATTGCTGCCCCGAGGCCTGGCCTTGTTGGCCTTGTCTGGAATCCGGCCCTGGTCACCTTACTGTAACATGCATGTTACAGGCACAGTGAGGCTGTTACAAAATCTCCAGCAATGGGCTGGAAAGTAGGCACTAACAAGGCACAAAGTGAGCAATAATGAGACACAAGGTAAGTGCTAAATGGGTGCAAAGTCGGTTCTGATGAAGGGCATGATGGGCACTAATAGAGCTCAAGGTGGGTGCTAATAGAGGGCTAGGTGGACGCTAATTCGGGTCAAAGTGGGTGCTAAAATGTTGAAAAGGGGACAGCTATGGGGTGCCTCCAACAAAAAAATAAAATCTACCTTGCACCCTCTTTTGCGCCAAAAAGACGGTGCAAGGTAGATTTAATTTTTTTTGTGTTTTTTTTTTTTAACACTTAAAATAATAAAAATCATAAAAAAGCAATGAAAGTTCCACTTTAGTGACAGAGGGCCAGATTCTCTAAGATTCTGCGTTGGCGTAGTGTAAGCCATTTACACTATGCCACCACAACTTACTGGAGCAAGTGCTGTATTCTTCAAGCACTTGCTCCGTAATTTGCGGCGGCGTAGTGTAAATGGCCCGGCGTATGGCCGCGTAATTCAAAGGGGGCGGCTTGTATTCAAATTAAGCGCGCCCCCGCGCCGATCGAACTGCGCATGCGCCGGGCGGAAAATGAGCCCAGTGCGCATGCTCCAGCTCACGACGGAAAACGTCAATGACGCCGACGTGAGCGACATTGACGTAAAGTCGTATTCGCGGACGACTTAGTATTGAGAATGTCCAATAGGACGAAACGCGTCTGGAGGCAGCGTCAGTGACGTCACCACGCCTAGGAGGAGGGCTCCGTAAGCCGGCCGGCTTTTTTTACCTATTTACATGCTGTGTTTATACTGCCTAAGTGTAAGTACATTACTTTTTTAATAAATCTGTTACCTACGATATCACGCTATTGCGTCCCTTTCTATCTTCCTGCCTGCATGTGAACCGGATTGGGTTACGCTTGTCGTGTTACTGTGGTTATTGATGAGGTGCGGGGCGTCCTAAATCGCAAACACACACCACTTTCAACTTCAAGGCTGCCATTTGATTGGGAATTTTGAAACATCTTAGCCCAGGGGATTCAAAGGCCATGGCTGGGCTATAGCCAACTGCACTAAAGGCTTGCTATCTGGTAAGCTGATATACAATTCCGGTGGTGGGATCTCACACACTGTATGCATGTCACCTGGTGCATTGAAAAGCTAAACATCTCTACATGCAAATCAGCCTCTGATCAATACAGCGATTCTGTCTCTGTTGGAGAACCAATCTAAAATCCACTTACTTATACCATTTGTGGACTGTTGAACTACTATATTCATTTTTGTTTTTGATACCTGGCGCGGCTTTTTATATTGTTATATAGCAGGGGTAACCTTACGCTTACGGAAACAACGTAAACAACGACTACGCGGCGCAAATTCGTTTGGGAATCGGCGTATCAGGCTAATTTGCATAGTCAAATGAGAACTGAACGTAAACGCCACCTAGCGGCCAACGTCGAATTACATCTAAGATCCGACTGTGTAAGTGACTTACACCTGTCGGATCTAGGCCGTATCTATGCGAACATGATTCTAGGAATCACTCGCATAGATACCCGGGCTCAGAAACAGAGATACGACGGTGTTCCCTGAGATACACCGTCGTAACTCTTCTGAGAATCTGGCCCAGATTCTTTAAAATCATGACATTTATTTACTTGGAGATGAAGGGGCAGATCCACAAAAGAATTACGCCGGCGTATCTCTTGATACACCGCGTAATTTCAAATTTCCCACGTCGTATCTTTGTTTTGTATCCACATCTCGGATCGATCCGACAGGCGTACGTCTTAGTACGCCGTCTGATCTAAGGTGCATTTTTTCGGCGGCCGCTAGGTGTCGTTTCCGTCTAATTCCGCGTCGAGTATGCAAATGAGCTATTTACGGCGATCCACAAACGTACGTCCGGCCGGCGCATTTTTTTACGACGTTTGTGTTCGGCTTTTTCCAACGTATAGTTACCCCTGCTATTATGAGGCGTACTCAATGTTAAGTATGGCCGTCGTTCCCTCGTCGCCTTTTGAATTTTTTACGTCTTTGCGTAAGTCATTTGCGAATAGGGATTTGCGTAGAATGACGTCACCGTCGTAAACATTGTCTGGTTCCGGTTTAATTTCAAGCATGCACACTGGGATACCCCCACAGACGGCGCATGCGCCGTTAAAAAAAAACGCCGCTGTACGTGAATCTGCCCCGAAATCTTTTATACAATGTAACTTTTCAGCAGTTCCTGTTCTACCTTTGTCCTGCTTACAGAAGAAGAAGTTTGATTTAGAAGGCCGTTCCAATTTTTTTTTAGCACAGTCACTCCACCACAGTCGGTGGTGGAGTGCTTACCTTACGTCCTTGG
The DNA here is from genome assembly GCF_905171775.1 of Rana temporaria. Lineage (NCBI taxonomy): Eukaryota > Metazoa > Chordata > Amphibia > Anura > Ranidae > Rana > Rana temporaria. Next base: position 518,670 of record NW_024404414.1, on the reverse strand, counting down.
CTTGGTGCCATGGCTGGGATGGCCGCTCCCTGCTGTGCTATGCTCTGTAGCCTGGCTGTCGGTGACTCGGCGGGCGGGCGGGCGGCTCCGGACTGTGAGGGAGGGAGGAGGAGGGGAGAGGGAGCCGGCGGCCCTCTATTAATAAAAAAGCGCGCCTCCTGAGTGTTCCGTGATAGGCGAAACACTAATTTTCCCAGCAGAGCCTCTGTTTAGTGTTCAGCCTATCACGGATGTCCTCTCATCCTCAGCCTCGGCCTCGGACGAGAGGACATCCGTGATAGGCTGAACACTAAAAAGAGGCTCTGCTGGGAAAATTTGTGTTTCGACAATCACGGAACACTCAGGAGGTGCGCTCTTTTTAATAATGGATGGCCGACGGTGACGGGCTGCAGTGCTGACACGGCCGGGTAGGAGTAATTGCGGTAACGCCGCCCAGTAATGCCGTGAGGGAAAAAGTAATCTGATAGATTACTCGTTACCCTCAGGAAGCCCATCGTTACCTAATGGCGTTTATTTAAACGCTGTTAGTTACAACACTGTTGGTGGATCATTGAACACAGTGTCTGATGGGATGGGTGAGGATGAGAGAACGTTCATGATAGGCGTTTCTCAGCAGACAGAGTTCCACCTATCCCCGAAGGGACCAGGAGGAGCCCGCGAGTTTTAAACAATGGACGCCCGCAGCCTCTCAATAATTTTAGGTACGCTGATTGGAGTATAAGTCGAGGGGGGCATTTTCAGCCTCTAAAAAAAGAGCTAAAAATCTCGGCTTATACTCGAATATATACGCTATATAAAATATGCTTTGAAAATAAGTAAAAAAAGAGCACGGTGTGATCACCATAGAGCGTAATTATCACTGAGGGCTCCAAAAAAAAAATGTAAACAAATTGTAAAAAATGAAAAAGTGTAAATAAAAAACTACTGACACCACTCCCCCTGCCCTACCAACACTGTCCACGCACCACCTCCCTGAAATGAGTTTCTGAAGGTTGTGATGTCTGTCAGTGGTGATCAAACTACCAACTACCACCATAAGAAAGCTCTAATATATAAATGTAGTGTGTGTCCAGTGTTGCATGACAGCAGAATTACAGGAAAAAGTAGCGCAGCGCTGAATAGCAAAAAATGGTCTGGTCATGAATGGGGAGGTAAAACCTTCCGGAGGTCAAGTGGTTAAAATTTACGATCTGTACTGCACATGCTCACCCGCGGTCATTCCAGCGTTCCCATAGCAGGTGACGAGACAGCGGCGCACATACTCGGTACAAAGTGGTAATTCTGAATGCCCACGTAGTGAAGGTGGCTGGATTGTGGGTGGGGGAGGGTGGGCACAGGAGCCAGGCAGCACTTGGGGGGGGGGGTTGGGTAATTAAAGAGAACGCAGAGTTCTCCACTACAGAACAGGTCATATAAACTGGATGGACCCCAATCACGTCATATGGGGGGAGATTTACTAGAACTGGAGCTATAGACAAGTGCGGTTCGTTTCTTTCCAAATTTTAATTACATTTTTTTTTCAGAAATTCGGATACATTAGAATGGTACCGAAATTTAAACGAATCCGAAATAACGAAAAAATAATTAAATCAGACGAAATTCGAATTCAAATCATTTTCCAATTTCCAAAGAGAATAAAATAGAATAGAAAATAAAGGAATAGAATATATATATATTTTTTCTATTCTCTTCCTTTATTTTCTATTCTTTTCTCTTTGGAAATTGGAAAACGATTCAAATTCGAAAACTTTCTAAATTGATTCGAAAACGAATAAAAAAAAATGTAACTAAACAAATTAATATAAATAACGAATCAAAATGAAAAAATTTTTTTTTTGGTTCTGCACACGTCTACTGGAAAATGCTAAATCTGGTGCAGCTTTGCATTTGAGCCAATCAGCTTCCAGGGTTTATTGTTAAATCTTAACCACTTAAGACCCGGACCATTATGCAGGTAAAGGACCAGGTCCCTTTTTGCGATTCGGCACTGCGTCGCTTTAACTGACAATTGCGCGGTCGTGCGACGTGGCTCCCAAACAAAATTGGCGTCCTTTTTTTCCCCCCACAAATAGAGCTTTCTTTTGGTGGTATTTGATCGCCTCTGCGGTTTTTATTTTTTGCGCTATAAACAAAAATAGAGTGAAAATTTTGAAAAAAATGCAATATTTTTAATTTTTTGCTATAATAAATATCCCCCAAAAATATATAAAAAATATATTTTTTTCCTCAGTTTAGGCCGATACATATTCTTCTACATATTTTTGGTAAAAAAAAATCGCAATAAGCGTTTATTGATTGGTTTGCGCAAAATTTATAGCGTTTACAAAATAGGGGATAGATTTATGGCATTTTTATTAATAATTTTTTTTTTTACTAGTAATGGCGGCGATCAGCGGGTTTTTTTTTCGTGACTGCGACATTATGGCGGACACATCGGACAATTTTGACACATTTTTGGGACCATTGTCATTTTCACAGCGAAAAGTGCTATAAATATGCACTGATTACTGTGAAAATGACAATGGCAGTGAAGGGGTTAAGCACTAGGGGGCGCTGAAGGGATTAAGTGTGACCTAAGGGAGTGATTATTACTGTAGGGGGCGTGGCTGGACGTGTGATGTTACTGATCGTCGTTTCCTATGACAGGGAACAGACAATCACTGACATTGCCACACAGAAGAACGGGGAAGGTTTGTTTACACTCGCCTCTCCTCGTTCTTCCTGTGACCCGATCTTGGGACACCGGCGGCGATCAGGTCCCGCGGGCGCGGTCACGGAGCTTCGGACTAGGTCTATGGTGCGCGCACGACCCACGGCTGGGCACCTAAAGGGCAATGTACCTGTACGTGCCTGTGCCCAGCCGTGCCATTCTGCCGACATATATGGGCGTTAGGCGGTCCACAAGTGGTTAATTGAAGAAGCTGAAGCTAGAAGCTGATTGGATCCCATGCACAGTTTTAGTAAATCTCCTCCCATGGGGTGAATATACACTGTGGGGCCCATTTATCGATGTTTTCACACAACATTCACATTTTTTGTTGGGTGAATAATGTGTGAATCTTCAGTGAATGAATCTCAGGCCCATGATTGGTGAGTAACAGACCCGAGTATGATTATTATTCCTGCACTCCAGTGACAGAGCCGTTCATTCACTGGGAAGAATGAAAACCTGAGCAAAGCAACTCTCAACTGAGAACAGCTAAGACGCCATTTTGTTGTAGTCCTGCTGTTTGGGACTCATCGCAAAAACGAAGGCGCGCTCCCGCTACATCTACCCGGCGAGGAGGCGGATATGTAAGTGTGATGGCGCTCTAGCGATCGCTGTTCTCTGCCTGCTGATTGGCCAAACGGTAAAGTCAGTCCCTGGATAGACTGACGCGGATGGGCGGTTCCTTCTGTCATTGGCTGGAGTCGTTCGCGATCTGTTATTGGTCAGTAGTTGTTCGGACGCTCCGCCCTCTACATCTGACAGGTTCCGCTTTTTGAAAAGAGTGACGTGTGTGTGTGCGGGGCGGTGATAGGCTGGCGAGGGGCGTGACGTATGAGGACAGGAGGTTTTACGGCATCCTATTGGTGGAGAAGTTTTTAGCTGACGGTGCCGGTCAGGAGTAGGTGAGTGAGGGGACAAAGAGGGGTCCGGGGAGAGAGGGGAACACCGGGGGTGATACCGGGGAGAGCCGAGGACAGAGACACCGGAAACTGCCCCAGGTGCTCCATGTTATGTCCCATTGAGGGAATCCCATCCCCCAACCGATATTATCGGCCATACATTGTACAATCTCCATTATATGGGGACAGACCGTCCAATGTAAGGAGATTGTACAACCAGATTGTATGATCAATGGGCACAGTGTACAATCTGCGTGAGCAACCAATCAGAATAGGAGCATCAAATCTGACAGTCAAATACCGTCATTGTGGTGAGGCTCCTCGAGGGCGGGCCTTGGGACTCCGCAGTTAGTCATGTGACCCAACAACAGTGCTTTCTCCTCTCCGACTTCCGGGACGTTCTTCCTCCCTCTCCGACTTCCGGGACGTCCTTCCTCCCTCTCCCACTTCCGGGACGTTCTTCCTCCCTCTCCCACTAACGGGACGTTCTTCCTCCCTCTCCGACTTCCGGGACGTCCTTCCTCCCTCTCCGACTTCCGGAACGTCCTTCCTCCCTCTCCGACTTCCGGGACGTCCTTCCTCCCTCTCCGACTTCCGGGACGTCCTTCCTCCCTCTCCGACTTCCGGGATGTCCTTCCTCCCTCTCCGACTTCCGGGACGTCCTTCCTCCCTCTCCGACTTCCGGGACGTTCTTCCTCCCTCTCCGACTTCCGGGACGTTCTTCCTCCCTCTCCGACTTCCGGGACGTTCTTCCTCCCTCTCCGACTTCCGGCACGTTCTTCCTCCCTCTCCGACTTCCGGGATGTCCTTCCTCCCTCTCCGACTTCCGGGACGTCCTTCCTCCCTCTCCGACTTCCGGGACGTCCTTCCTCCCTCTCCGACTTCCGGGACGTTCTTCCTCCCTCTCCGACTTCCGGGACGTCCTTCCTCCCTCTCCGACTTCCGGGACGTCCTTCCTCCCTCTCCGACTTCCGGGACGTCCTTCCTCCCTCTCCGACTTCCGGGACGTTCTTCCCCCCCCTCTCCGACTTCCGGGACGTTCTTCCCCCCCCTCTCCGACTTTCGGGACGTCCTTCCTCCCTCTCCGACTTCCGGGACGTCCTTCCTCCCTCTCCGACTTCCGGGACGTCCTTCCTCCCTCTCCGACTTCCGGGACGTTCTTCCTCCCTCTCCGACTTCCGGGACGTTCTTCCTCCCTCTCCGACTTCCGGGACGTTCTTCCTCCCTCTCCGACTTCCGGGACGTTCTTCCTCCCTCTCCGACTTCCGGGACGTTCTTCCTCCCTCTCCGACTTCCGGGACGTTCTTCCTCCCTCTCCGACTTCCGGGACGTTCTTCCTCCCTCTCCGACTTCCGGGACGTTCTTCCTCCCTCTCCGACTTCCGGGACATTCTTTCCCTCCCTCTCCGACTTCCGGGACGTTCTTCCTCCCTCTCCGACTTCCGGGACGCTCTTCCTCCCTCTCCGACTTCCGGGACGTTCTTCCTCCCTCTCCGACTTCCGGGACGTCCTTCCTCCCTCTCCGACTTCCGGGACGTTCTTCCTCCCTCTCCGACTTCCGGGACGTTCTTCCTCCCTCTCCGACTTCCGGGACGTTCTTCCTCCCTCTCCGACTTCCGGGACGTTCTTCCTCCCTCTCCGACTTCCGGGACGTCCTTCCTCCCTCTCCGACTTCCGGGACGTTCTTCCTCCCTCTCCGACTTCCGGGACGTTCTTCCTCCCTCTCCGACTTCCGGGACGTTCTTCCTCCCTCTCCGACTTCCGGGACGTTCTTCCTCCCTCTCCGACTTCCGGGACGTTCTTCCTCCCTCTCCGACTTCCGGGACGTTCTTCCTCCCTCTCCGACTTCCGGGACGTACTTCCTCCCTCTCCGACTTCCGGGACATTTTTCCCCTCCCTCTCCGACTTCCGGGACGCTCTTCCTCCCTCTGCGACTTCCGGGACGTTCTTCCTCCCTCTCCGACTTCCGGGACGTTCTTCCTCCCCCCCCCCTCTCCGACTTCCGGGACGTTCTTCCTCCCTCTCCGACTTCCGGTAAGTTCTTCCTCCCTCTCCGACTTCCGGGACGTCCTTCCTCCCTCTCCGACTTCCGGGACGTTCTTCCTCCCTCTCCGACTTCCGGGATGTCCTTCCTCCCTCTCCGACTTCCGGGACGTCCTTCCTCCCTCTCCGAATTCCGGGACGTCCTTCCTCCCTCTCCGACTTCCGGGACGTCCTTCCTCCCTCTCCGACTTCCGGGACGTCCTTCCTCCCTCTCCGACTTCCGGGACGTCCTTCCTCCCTCTCCGACTTCCGGGACGTCCTTCCTCCCTCTCCGACTTCCGGGACGTCCTTCCTCCCTCTCTGACTTCCGGGACGTTCTTCCTCCCCCCCCTCTCCGACTTCCGGTAAGTTCTTCCTCCCTCTCCGACTTCCGGGACGTTCTTCCTCCCTCTCCGACTTCCGGGACGTTCTTCCTCCCTCTCCGACTTCCGGGACGTTCTTCCTCCCTCTCCGACTTCCGGGACGTTCTTCCTCCCTCTCCGACTTCCGGGACGTTCTTCCTCCCTCTCCGACTTCCGGTACGTTCTTCCTCCCTCTCCGACTTCCGGGACGTTCTTCCTCCCTCTCCGACTTCCGGGACGTTCTTCCTCCCTCTCCGACTTCCGGGACGTTCTTCCTCCCTCTCCGACTTCCGGGACATTCTTCCCCTCCCTCTCCGACTTCCGGGACGCTCTTCCTCCCTCTGCGACTTCCGGGACGTTCTTCCTCCCTCTCCGACTTCCGGGACGTTCTTCCTCCCTCTCCGACTTCCGGGACGTCCTTCCTCCCTCTCCGACTTCCGGGACATTCTTCCCCTCCCTCTCCGACTTCCGGGACGCTCTTCCTCCCTCTCCGACTTCCGGGACGTTCTTCCTCCCTCTCCGACTTCCGGGACGTCCTTCCTCCCTCTCCGACTTCCGGGACGTTCTTCCTCCCTCTCCGACTTCCGGGACGTTCTTCCTCCCTCTCCGACTTCCGGGACGTTCTTCCTCCCTCTCCGACTTCCGGGACGTTCTTCCTCCCTCTCCGACTTCCGGGACGTCCTTCCTCCCTCTCCGACTTCCGGGACGTTCTTCCTCCCTCTCCGACTTCCGGGACGTTCTTCCTCCCTCTCCGACTTCCGGGACGTTCTTCCGCCCTCTCCGACTTCCGGTACGTTCTTCCTCCCTCTCCGACTTCCGGGACGTTCTTCCTCCCTCTCCGACTTCCGGGACGTTCTTCCTCCCTCTCCGACTTCCGGGACGTTCTTCCTCCCTCTCCGACTTCCGGGACGTACTTCCTCCCTCTCCGACTTCCGGGACATTCTTCCCCTCCCTCTCCGACTTCCGGGACGCTCTTCCTCCCTCTGCGACTTCCGGGACGTTCTTCCTCCCTCTCCGACTTCCGGGACGTTCTTCCTCCCCCCCCCCCTCTCCGACTTCCGGGACGTTCTTCCTCCCTCTCCGACTTCCGGTAAGTTCTTCCTCCCTCTCCGACTTCCGGGACGTCCTTCCTCCCTCTCCGACTTCCGGGACGTTCTTCCTCCCTCTCCGACTTCCGGGATGTCCTTCCTCCCTCTCCGACTTCCGGGACGTCCTTCCTCCCTCTCCGAATTCCGGGACGTCCTTCCTCCCTCTCCGACTTCCGGGACGTCCTTCCTCCCTCTCCGACTTCCGGGACGTCCTTCCTCCCTCTCCGACTTCCGGGACGTCCTTCCTCCCTCTCCGACTTCCGGGACGTCCTTCCTCCCTCTCCGACTTCCGGGACGTCCTTCCTCCCTCTCCGACTTCCGGGACGTCCTTCCTCCCTCTCCGACTTCCGGGACGTCCTTCCTCCCTCTCTGACTTCCGGGACGTTCTTCCTCCCCCCCCTCTCCGACTTCCGGTAAGTTCTTCCTCCCTCTCCGACTTCCGGTAAGTTCTTCCTCCCTCTCCGACTTCCGGGACGTCCTTCCTCCCTCTCCGACTTCCGGGACGTTCTTCCTCCCTCTCCGACTTCCGGGATGTCCTTCCTCCCTCTCCGACTTCCGGGACGTCCTTCCTCCCTCTCCGACTTCCGGGACGTCCTTCCTCCCTCTCCGACTTCCGGGACGTCCTTCCTCCCTCTGCGACTTCCGGGACGTCCTTCCTCCCTCTGCGACTTCCGGGACGTCCTTCCTCCCTCTGCGACTTCCGGGACGTCCTTCCTCCCTCTGCGACTTCCGGGACGTCCTTCCTCCCTCTGCGACTTCCGGGACGTCCTTCCTCCCTCTGCGACTTCCGGGACGTCCTTCCTCCCTCTGCGACTTCCGGGACGTCCTTCCTCCCTCTGCGACTTCCGGGACGTCCTTCCTCCCTCTGCGACTTCCGGGACGTCCTTCCTCCCTCTGCGACTTCCGGGACGTCCTTCCTCCCTCTGCGACTTCCGGGACGTTCTTCCTCCCTCTGCGACTTCCGGGACGTTCTTCCTCCCTCTGCGACTTCCGGGACGTTCTTCCTCCCTCTGCGACTTCCGGGACGTCCTTCCTCCCTCTGCGACTTCCGGGACGTCCTTCCTCCCTCTGCGACTTCCGGGACGTCCTTCCTCCCTCTGCGACTTCCGGGACGTCCTTCCTCCCTCTCCGACTTCCGGGACGTCCTTCCTCCCTCTCCGACTTCCGGGACGTCCTTCCTCCCTCTCCGACTTCCGGGACGTCCTTCCTCCCTTTCCGACTTCCGGGACGTCCTTCCTCCCTTTCCGACTTCCGGGACGTTCTTCCCCCCCCCCCTTTCCGACTTCCGGGACGTTCTTCCTCCCTTTCCGACTTCCGGGATGTACTTCCTCCCTTTCTGACTTCCGGGACGTTCTTCCTCCCTCTCCGACTTCCGGGACGTTCTCCCCCCCCCCTCTCCGACTTCCGGGACGTTCTTCCTCGCTTTCCGACTTCCGGGACGTTCTTCCTCCCCCCCCTCTCCGACTTCCGGGACGTTCTTCCTCCCCCCCCTCTCCGACTTCCGGGACGTTCTTCCTCCCTCTCCGACTTCCGGGACGTTCTTCCTCCCTCTCCGACTTCCGGGACGTTCTTCCTCCCTCTCCGACTTCCGGGATGTACTTCCTCCCTTTCCGACTTCCGGGACGTTCTTCCTCCCCCCCCTCTCCGACTTCCGGGACGTTCTTCCTCCCTCTCCGACTTCCGGGACTTTCCTCCTGCCCGCTGTCCCCCAAAATGTTCCTCCTGCCCGGGACGTTCCTGCTGCCCGCCGTCACCCTGGACGTTCTTCCTCCTCTCCATTGTCCGAGACGTTCCTCTTGTCCAGGGACATTGTTGCTTTCATTGGACGGTGGGATTGTATGGGGGCGGGATGTGTCGAGGAAGTTTCTTTTCTCTGAACATTTCCTATGTGTCTCCAGACAAATGTTGGCTCTGAAGTAGGATTCTCCCAGTGAATGACGATCCATAACTGAGTTCTGTGATCTTGTCTCCTGCAGGTCGCGTCTGTTCCGTATATCTGTAGCCGTGCCTGAGGTCTTTCCCCTCCCCCCCACACAATGGAGAAGGTGCGCTGCCCAGAGCATGGTGAGTGGGACCCGAGTCGCCTCTACAGAGACCGATTATATAATGGAAGCGTCACCTTAACCTTCTGATCTCCTTCCTCCTCCTCATAGGCTGTCTGTGCTTCCTGAAAACCGGAACCCGGGAAGGACCCAGCAAGGGGAAAAGCTTTTATATTTGTTCAGCCAATCGCACCACGCCTTGCGCGTTCACCGTGTCCGCCGAGTACGTATTGAATCTCCACTGATCCATTTCTTTATTGTACATCCAAGGGACACAGGGCAGATATAGTAATCCTTACCATCGGGTTATACACCACCTACAGGTGACTGGACACTGGCAAAAAAAGACAGGAAGTCCTCTCCCAGGCATAACCCCTCCCATACAGGAAGTTCTCTCCTAGGCATAACCCCTCCCATACAGGAAGTCCTCTTCTATATAACCCCTCCCATACAGGAAGTCCTCTCCTAGGCATAACCCCTCCCATACAGGAAGTTCTCTCCTATATAACCCCTCCCATACAGGAAGTCCTCTCCTAGGCATAACCCCTCCCATACAGGAAGTTCTCTCCTATATAACCCCTCCCATACAGGAAGCCCTCTTCTATATAACCCTCTCATACAGGAAGTCTTCTCCTATATAACCCTTCCTATACAGGAAGTCTTCTCCTATATAACCCCTCCCATACAGGAAGTCTTCTCCTATATAACCCCTCCCATACAGGAAGTCCTCTTCTATATAACCCCTCCCATACAGGAAGTCCTCTCCTAGGCATAACCCCTCCCATACAGGAAGTCCTCTCCTAGGCATAACCCCTCCCATACAGGAAGTTCTTTCCTATATAACCCCTCCCATACAGGAAGTCCTCTCCCAGGCATAACCCCTCCCATACAGGAAGTCTTCTCCTATATAACCCCTCCCATACAGGAAGTCTTCTCCTATATAACCCCTCCCATACAGGAAGTCCTCTCCCAGGCATAACCCCTCCCATACAGGAAGTCTTCTCCTATATAACCCCTTCTATATAACCCCTCCCATACAGGAAGTTCTCTTCTATATAACCCCTCCCATACAGGAAGTCCTCTTCTATATAACCCCTTCTATATAACCCCTCCCATACAGGAAGTCCTCTCCTAGGCATAACCCCTCCCATACAGGAAGTTCTCTCCTATATAACCCCTCCCATACAGGAAGTCCTCTCCCAGGCATAACCCCTCCCATACAGGAAGTCCTCTCCTAGGCATAACCCCTCCCATACAGGAAGTTCTCTCCTATATAACCCCTCCCATACAGGAAGTCCTCTCCTAGGCATAACCCCTCCCATACAGGAAGTTCTTTCCTATATAACCCCTCCCATACAGGAAGTCCTCTCCCAGGCATAACCCCTCCCATACAGGAAGTCTTCTCCTATATAACCCCTCCCATACAGGAAGTCTTCTCCTATATAACCCCTCCCATACAGGAAGTCCTCTCCCAGGCATAACCCCTCCCATACAGGAAGTCTTCTCCTATATAACCCCTCCCATACAGGAAGTCTTCTCCTATATAACCCCTTCTATATAACCCCTCCCATACAGGAAGTTCTCTTCTATATAACCCCTCCCATACAGGAAGTCCTCTTCTATATAACCCCTTCTATATAACCCCTCCCATACAGGAAGTCCTCTCCTAGGCATAACCCCTCCCATACAGGAAGTTCTCTCCTATATAACCCCTCCCATACAGGAAGTCCTCTCCCAGGCATAACCCCTCCCATACAGGATGTTCTCTCCTAGGCATAACCCCTCCCATACAGGAAGTTATCTCCTCTTCTATAGAACCCCTCCCATACAGGAAGTCCTCTCCTATAGAACCCCTCCCATACAGGAAGTCCTCTCCTATAGAACCCCTCCCCCATACAGGAAATCCTTGTCTATATAACCCCTCTCATATAGGAAGTCCTCATCTATATAACCCCTCCCATATAGGAAGTCCTCATCTATATAACCCCTCCCATACAGAAAGTCCTCGTCTATATAACCCCTCCCATATAGGAAGTCCTCCTATAGAACCCCTTCCCCATACAGGAAGTCCTTGTGTGTATATATAACCCCTCCCATACAGGAAGTCCTCTCCTATAGAACCCCTTCCCCATACAGGAAATCCTCGTCTATATAACCACTCCCATACAGGAAATCCTCTCCTATAAGGCACATTTGGAGACACAGGGGTCCACTGGGCCACACCTAGAGACACAGGAGCACACTTGGACACACAGGGGTGTTGTGAGGCACAATTAGAGAATTAGGCCCCTTTCACATTGAGCAGTTTTTCAGGCGGTACAGCGCTAAAAATAGCGCTGCTATCGCGCCTGAAAAACTCCTTCACTGCAGACTCAATGTGAAAGCCCGAGGGCTTTCACACTGAGGCGATGCGCTGGCGGGAGACAAAAAAATCTCCTGTCAGCAGCATCTTTGGAGCGGTGAGAGGAGCGGCATGTATACCGCTCCTTCACCGCTCCTTCCCATTGAAAACAATGGGAAACCGCGGCAATACCGCCCGCAATGCGCCTCTATAGAGGCGCATTGCGGGCGGTATTAACTCTTTATCGGCCGCTAGCGGGGGTTAATACCGCACCGCTAGCGGCTGATACCCGCGGCAATTCCGGCGGTATAGCGCCGCTATTTTTAGCGGCGTTATACCGCCACCGCAGCTCCCGCCCCAGTCTGAAAGGGGCCTTAGGGTGGTCTGGGGGCCCACTTGGAGACATAGGAGTGCACTGTGGCCCACTTGGAGACATAGGAGTGCACTGGGGGCCCACTTGGAGACCTAGGAGTGCACTGGGGCCCACTTGGAGACCTAGGAGTGCACTGGGGCCCACTTGGAGACCTAGGAGTGCACTGGGGCCCACTTGGAGACCTAGGAGTGCACTGGGGCCCACTTGGAGACCTAGGAGTGCACTGTGGCCCACTTGGAGACCTAGGAGTGCACTGGGGCCCACTTGGAGACCTAGGAGTGCACTGGGGCCCACTTGGAGACCTAGGAGTGCACTGGGGCCCACTTGGAGACCTAGGAGTGCACTGGGACCCACTTGGAGACCTAGGAGTGCACTGGGGTACACTTGGAGACCTAGGAGTGCACTGGGGCCCACTTGGAGACAGGAGTGCACTGGGGCCCACTTGGAGACATAGGAGTGCACTGGGGCCCACTTGGAGACATAGGAGTGCACTGGGGCCCACTTGGAGACATAGGAGTGCACTGGGGCCCACTTGGAGACCTAGGAGTGCACTGGGGCCCACTTGGGGACATAGAAGTGCACTGGGGGCCCACTTGGAGACGTAGGAGTGCACTGGGGCCCACTTGGGGACATAGAAGTGCACTGGGGGCCCACTTGGAGACATAGGAGTGCACTGGGGCCCACTTGGGGACATAGAAGTGCACTTGGGGCCCACTTGGAGACATAGGAGTGCACTGGGGCCCACTTGGGGACATAGAAGTGCACTTGGGGCCCACTTGGAGACGTAGGAGTGCACTGGGGTTCACTTGGAGACTCGGGTGGTTTGGGGTTCACTTGGAGACACGGGTGGTTTGGGGCACACTTGGAGACACGGGAGTGTTCTGGGAAGGAATTGGAGACACCGGGGCAGTCTGGAAGACATAGGGGGTGCAATAGGCACACTGAGGGGCGGTGATACTCAGAACACTGATAGCTGGGGGGGGGGTACGGAGGATACAGAGCGCTGGAGGATGGCACAGGTTATATTACTGCAGCAGGGGGGGGGGGGCTCTATTTAGGGGGGGTAGTGACCTTTCTGTGTGAACATCGGGCCATGCATTGTATTTCTCTTTAAGCTGACTCCAATAAGAGGTCCTGATTGGCTGTGGCTCAGATCGGGAGAACTGTCTCCTGATTGGCCTGTGGTATCTCCAGGATAAGAAATTGCGGCAAATCTACCCAGTGGATTAAATACGGGAAAATAACTTTCCGAATGTTGAAAATAAAAAACTTTTGGCTGCTTTTGATACACTTTGAGTTTTTAGTATTTGATCTTTGAGGGTTTATTTCTTTTTCTTGTATGACCCCTCCCCCTCTTCTCTTCTCTGTACTCAGCCTTCCCCCGTCTCACTGTCTGCTGCATGAAGAACATCAGGTGGAGCTGCAGACCATGGTGAAGCAGGACTCCGGAGGTTACAGGTCAGACACACATTGTACTTCTCCTTATTGCTGCTTAAAGTTTTTGGATTCAAATAATAAACATGTTCTACTTACCTGTTCTGTGCAATGGTAATACACAGAGCGTGTCTTCTGGAGTCCCCTCCCCCCCACTAGCGCTGTCCACTCACCTCTCCGAATTCCCCCCTCACCAAGCCTGCTGCAGAGGAGGCATTGGTTTTGGGCGAGCTTCTGAATTGGGGCTGTGTGCATCCATAGACACACACAGAGCGACTTGGCCACGCCCTCTGCCCCCCCTCCTCACGGGATTTGAGTGGGAGTTTGTGAATTGAGCCCAATGTTGTGTAGTGAGTGTACAGCTTGTATAACGGTGTAAATTTGCCGTCCCCTCAAAATAACTCAACACACAGCCATTAATGTCTAAACCGCTGGCAACAAAAGTGAGGACACCCCTAAGTGAAAATGTCCAAATTGGACCCAATTAGCCATTTTCCCTCCCCTCGATGTCATGTGACTTGTTAGTGTTACAAGGTCTCAGGTGTGAATGGGGAGCAGGTGTGATAAATTTGGTGTTATCGCTCTCACTCTCTCATACTGGTCACTGGAAGGACAACATGGCCCCTCATGGCAAAGATCTCTCTGAGGATCTGATATAAAGAATTGTGTCTCTACATAAAGATGGCCGAGGATATAAGAAGATTGCCGAGACCCTGAGACTGATCTGCAGCCCGGGGGCCAAGACCATCCAGCGGTATAACAGGACGGGTTCCCCTCCCCCCGCCTCGCCATGGTCCTCCGAGGAAGTTGAGGTCACGTGATCAGCGCCATCTCCAGAGGTTGGGAAGAAGACATATGAGTGCTGCCAGCATTGCTGCAGAGGGGGGAGGGGTCAGCCTGTCAGTGCTCAGACCATACGCCGCACACTGCATCAAATTGGTCCCCAGAAGGAAGCCTCTTCTAAAGATGATGCACAAGAAAGAGCCGCAAACAGTTTGCTGAAGACAAGCAGACTAAGGACATGGATTACTGGAACCGTGTCCTGTGGTCTGATGAGACCAAGATAAACTTATTTGGTGTCAGATGGTGTCAGGCGTGTGTGGGGGGAGGGGCCAGGTGAGGAGGACAAAGACAAGTGTGTCTTCCCTACAGTCAGGCATGGTGGGGGGGAGTGTCATGGTCTGGGGCTGCATGAGTGCTGCCGGCACTGGGGGGCTACAGATCATTGAGGGGACCATAAATGCCAACATGTACTGTGACCTACTGAAGCAGAGCATGACCCCCTCCCTTCAGAGACTGGACTGCAGGGTAGTATTCCAACATGTATTGTGACCTACTGAGGCAGAGCATGACCCCCTCCCTTCAGAGACTGGACTGCAGGGTAGTATTCCAACATGTACTGTGACCTACTGAAGCAGAGCATGACCCCCCTCCCTTCAGAGACTGGACTGCAGGGTAGTATTCCAACATGTACTGTGACCTACTGAGGCAGAGCATGATCCCCTCCCTTCAGAGACTGGACTGCAGGGCAGTATTCCAACATGATAACCACCCCAAACACACCTCCAGGACCACCACTGCCTTGCTAAAGAAGCTGAAGGTAAAGGTGATGGACTGGCCAAGCATGTCTCCAGACCTAAACCCTATTGGTCATCTGTGGGAGGAAGGTGGAGGAGCGCAAGATCTCCAACACCCACCAGCTCTGTGATGTCATCATGGAGGAGGGGAAGAGGACTCCAGTGGCAGCCTGTGAAGCTCTGGTGACCTCCATGCCCAAGAGGGTTAAGGCAGTGCTGGAAAATAATGGCGACCACACAAAATATTGACACTTTGGGCCAATTTGGACACTTTTGTTGCCAGCAGTTTAGACATTAATGGCTGTTAGGGTTTCCTTATCAGTACCCCTCAGTGTCGCCTCATCAGTGCTGCCTCATCCGTACCCATCAGTGCTACCTATCGGAGCTCATCGGTGCCGATAACCGGCTTAAGTCATAAAGGGACATCTACACTGATTATCAGTACTGTCCCATCAGTACCTACCAGTGCAGCCTATCTGTGCCCATCAGTGAAGGAGGAAATTTACCTGTTTTTCAAAGCTTTCAGTCTTTTTTTCATTTGGCAAAAAGTAAAAATCCCAGAAGTGAATAAATGGCGTCAAAAGAAAGCTTTATTTATGTGAACAAAATTGATACAAATCTCATGTGTACAGTGTTGCATGACCGCTCAATTGTCATTCAAAGTGTTAAGCCCCATACACACTATCAGTTTTCCTGACGGTTTTCTCATCAGGTTTACCAAAACCATGTAGCACAAGGGCCTGCCTGATTGCATACAAATTGAAACTCTTGAGGTTTGACCTCATATTAGATGGTTTTGGTAAACCTGAAGAGAAAACCGTCAGGAAAACTGATAGTGTGTATGGGGCTTGACAGATGAAAATTTTGGCCTGGGCAGGAAGGGCGTGAAAGTGCCCCCCCGGTATTGAAATGGTTAAGGTAAAAAAAAAAAAAATTTTGCCTTTTTAGAACTACTTTAAGAACCCAAATCCGCCAGTTCTAGATTGGGGTGCCCACATATTTCTTTGGGCATTTTGGGGGTTTATTTAATGCAGTATATTTAGGAAGAGTGGCGGGGTCTCAAACTGGCGGCCCTCCAGCTGTTGCGAAACTGCAAGTCCCATGAGACATTGCAAGGCCGACAGTTACAAGCATGACTCCCACAAAAAGAGGCTCGATGGGACTTGTAGTTTCGCAACAGCTGGAGGGGCCGCCAGTTTGAGACCTGCTTTAGGCCAAAGCTGACAAAGGTGCTTCCTGGGGTTCCCGGCAGCGTTCTGTGATGTGATTATCGGGGGGTATTGTTGGGTGACGTTCCCCTGACTGGTGTAATTCCTCTCTCTGCAGGTTGTATTATCGCTGCACCAAGAGTAAGAATGACGGCAAGAAGTATTGTGGGAATATTCCATGGCAGGTAATGTGTATAGTGCTGGGGTGGGAGCTGTAACTGACACTGTATATCACTATTACTGTATATACTCGAGTATAAGCCGACCCGAATATAGGCCGAGGACCTAATTTTACCACAAAAAACTGGGAATAGTTATTGACTTCAGTATAAGACTAGGGTGTCCATCTGCATGCCTCACTGTGCCCATGTGCATGCCTCACTTTGCCCATGCCTCACTGTGCCCATGTGCATGCCCCACTTTGCCTCACAGTGTCCATGCCTCACTGTGCCCATGTGCATGCCTCACTGTGTCCATGCCTCACTGTGTCCATGTGCATGCCTCACTGTGCCCATGTGCATGCCTCACTGTGTCCATGCCTCACTGTGTCCATGTGCATGCCCCACTTTGCCCATCTGCATGCCTCACTGTGTCCATGTGCATGCCCCACTTTGCCTCACGGTGTCCATGCCTCACTGTGCCCATGTGCATGCCTCTTTGCCCATGCCTCACTGTGCCCATGTGCATGCCTCACTGTGCCCATGCCTCACTGTGTCCATGAGTAGACTGATGTTTAACATGGGAGTCTATGGAAGGGGTGCCTGGGTTTGAAAAATCGGTGCTCCCCAGCTGTGGGGTCTTCAAGGTCTCCTGTGTGCATGCCTCACTGTGCCCATGCCTCACTGTGCCCGTGTGCATGCCTCACTGTGCCCATGCCTCACTGTGCCCATGTGCATGCCTCACTGTGCCCATGCCTCACTGTGTCCATGTGCATGCCTCACTGTGCCCATGCCTCACTGTGTCCATGTGCATGCCTCACTGTGTCCATGCCTCACTGTGCCCATGCCTCACTGTGCCCATGCCTCACTGTGTCCATGCCTCACTGTGTCCATGACTAGACTGATATTTAACATGGGAGTCTATGGAAGGGGTGCCTGGGTTTGAAAAATCGGTGCTCCCCAGCTGTGGGGTCCCACGGACAACCAACAAACTTTGCACACTTGCAGAGGAGAAATGGTGTTACATGTGTGCCAGGTTCTGGGTCCAGGGGATCTACACCCTACCGGTACCGGGTCCCCAAAGTCACCAGAGAAATGACCGTTTAACATGGGATATTATATAAAAATATATTGCGCTAAACTACAAGGTTTGAGTGAAAACAAATAGATAAATAAATACTACCAATAGTGAGGCAGCCAACACAACAATGGAAAAATTGTGAAATAAATATAGAAAAAAGTGCAGCGCCAAAGAACCGAGGTACCCCTAAGTAGGGGATCCCTAAGTAGTATGTGAACGTGATAATAAATTAGACCTAGATATCATATCTGGTCCGCGGTGGATATAAATCAAAAATCATATATAAGTGATAAAACAAATATATAAATAATAAAAAATGATGAGGGAACAATTATACCCCCCAAATGGGCCGAAGTCACACTTAGGGATCCCCTACTTAGGGGTACCTCGGTTCTTTGGCGCTGCACTTTTTTCTATATTTAACATGGGAGTCTATAGAAGGGGTGCCAACAATTGAAAAATTGGTGCTCCCCGGACAACAAACTTTGCACACTTTTAGAAGAAGAGCTACATGTGTGCCAAGTTTGGGGTCCAGGGGACCTACGGCCGGCCGGTACCGGGTCCCCAAATTCTGAGAGATCAGGCGCAAAAAGGTGACTCGAGTATAAGCCGAGGGGGGCATTTTCAGCACAAAAAAATGTGCTGAAAAACTCGGCTTATACTCGATTATATACGGTATATAGAGAGTGTATAGAGTATATACGGTATATAGAGAGTGTATAGAGTATATACGGTATATAGAGAGTGTATAGAGTATATACGGTATATAGAGAGTATATACGGTATATAGAGAGTGTAGAGAGTATATACTGTATATAGAGAGTATATAGAGAGTGTATAGAGTATATACGGTATATAGAGAGTGTAGAGAGTATATACTGTATATAGAGAGTGTATAGAGTATATACGGTATATAGAGAGTGTATAGAGTATATACGGTATATAGAGAGTGTATAGAGTATATACGGTATATAGAGAGTGTATAGAGTATATACGGTATATAGAGAGTGTATAGAGTATATATGGTATATAGAGAGTGTATAGAGTATATACGGTATATAGAGAGTGTAGAGAGTATATACTGTATATAGAGAGTATATAGAGAGTGTATAGAGTATATACGGTATATAGAGAGTGTATAGAGTATATACGGTATATAGAGAGTGTATAGAGTATATACGGTATATATAGAGAGTGTATAGAGTATATACGGTATATAGAGAGTATATAGAGTATATACGGTATATAGAGAGTGTATAGAGTATATACGGTATATAGAGAGTGTATAGAGTATATACGGTATATAGAGAGTGTATAGAGTATATACGGTATATAGAGAGTGTATAGAGTATATACGGTATATAGAGAGTGTATAGTGTATATACAGTATATAGAGAGTGTATACGGTATATATCTGATGCCGCGTACACGCGATCGGAATTTCCAGCAACAAATATTTGATGTGAGCTTTTGGTCGGATATTCCGACCGTGTGTAGTCTCCATCGGACATTAGCCGTCGGAATTTCCGACAACAAAGGTTTGAGCGATAATAAAACGTCCCTTCCCCTTCCATCTCACATCTTCTCCTTCTCTTTCTCTTTTCTCTCCCCTCCCTCTCCATCTCACCTCTCCCTCTCTCTCTTCTCATACAGGAAGTGAGGCAGAAGACGGTTCTCAGGCCTGAGCTCCTGTTGGAATATTCGGATAAACCTCAGAGGAATCCCTTTAGAGTCCTCAATGAGGGTCCCTTACATACAACATGGAAAGAGATCAGCGTGGACAAAAATCTCAAGAGGGAGGAAGTGAGACCCCCTGATCAGGACAGGAAGCCCAGCGATGATCCGAGGAGGAAGAATGAAGATGGGAGGTCAGATCAGGAGGAGAAGAAGCAGCATGGTGATCGGAAGGATCGGGACAAAAGTCATAGCGATAGGAAGTCTGAGAAGGAAAAGAACCGAGAGGGCAAGAGACAGGATAATGAGAATAAAGACTGTCCAGAGAGGAGGACCAGCGATGGTCAGGAGAAGGTCAACAGGGGTGGGGAAGAGAGACAGAGAGGTGAGAGCCAATCTGATCAGGAGAAGATCGGTGCCAATAGAAATTCTGATCAGAAGGTTAATGTCAATATTGATCAGAAGATTGGTACTGATAGGAAATCTGATCAGAAGAGTCACGTGGAGAGAAAGTCCGAGCAGAAGATTACTGATCAGAAGAGTCGTTCCGAGAGCAAGTCCGATCAGAAGAAGACTTCCGATAAGAAGCCAGATCCTGGGGGGCAGGTGAATAAATTCCAGGCTCTGCCCATGTGGCAGAACTCCAATCCTGAGGGAAATCCTGAGATTTTGGTAAACGGGAGCCTAGATGAGGAGCCGGCCTGCTTTCACACCTGGAGGGAGAAGAAGCTTCCATCTGGGCTGAAAATCAAGAAGCCGTCTTCTTCAGACATAAGAGGGGCCGACCTTCACGACAGACGAGAAGGGGCCCATCGGCCAGAGTCTGGAAATAAAGTACAAAATCCCACACCGGGTGAGGACATGAAGAAACCTGATTGCCGGAGGGAGCCCGGCCACCAGGAGACGGTGTCCAGTAAAGACCGTGGTTCTCAGCCGGGTGATGAAGAGGACCGGTCACCAGGCGATGGGAAGGCTGAGCCTTCCAGGTTGTCTTCCAATGACGGGAAGGGCGGTGAGGAGCAGAAGATCGGTCCGGAGAGTGATGACGATGATCTGGTCTTTGTGAGCTCTCAGGCGGGAAAGAATAAAGCTACAGTCCAGAGCAGAATCACTTCCTTCCCGGGTTTCCTCCCGCAGAGCGAAGCTCAGAACTCCACCGGCCTCCGATCGCTCTTCACAGCTCAGCTCCAGCAGAAGAAGGTGAGTGACGCCCTTGCTGGAGGCCCTTTTCTATAGGATGGGATCAACATTGACAAACATTGAGGGGAGATTTACTAAAACTGGAGAGTGCAGCTCTGCACGGGAGCCAATCGGCTTCTACCTTCAGCTTCTTCAATTACAGTGGAACCTCGGATTGCGAGTAACGCGTTTTAACGAGCGTTTCGCAATATGAGCGCTGTATTTTTAAAAATCGTAACTCTGTTTTGTGAGTGTCTCGCAAAACGAGCACGATTCAGGCCAAATCGGTGTGCAGTACCGTGTTTGGCCTAAGGTGGTGGGGGGCACCAGAGCCAAACGTTGCCGATCGGCGCCATTCGGAAATGCACAGAAAGGCCCAAGGACAGCACGGCTGACCTCTGCTAATCTCTGGAAGAAAGTCTTTCCGAGGTCAGTTGAGGTGTCCTCGACCGTTTCCAAGTCTCTCCGGCGCCCCCCACCTCTGGCCGCATGCGGTATTGCATCCCATTTGAAGTCAGTGTGGAACAAATTATTTTTGTTTCCATTGACTTCATTGGGAAAACTCTCTTTGATATGTGAGTGCTTTGGATTAAGAGCATTCTCCTGGAATGCATTATCCTCGTAATTCGAGGTTCCACTGTAACCACTTCAGCCCCGGAGGATTTGGCTGCCAAATGACAGGGCCACTTTTTGCGATTCGGCACTGCGTCGCTTTAACTGACAATTGCGCGGTCGTGCGACGTGGCTCCCAAACAAAATTGACGTCCTTTTTTTTTTTTTTCGTGACTGCGACATTATGGCGGACACTTCGGACAATTTTGACACATTTTTGGGACCCTTGTCATTTTCACAGCAAAAAATGCTATAAAAATGCACTGATTACTGTGAAAATGACAATTGCAGTTTGGGAGTTAACCACTAGGGGGCGCTGTAGGGGTTAAGTGTGACCTCATATGTGTTTCTAACTGTAGGGGGGCGGGGCTGTGTGATGTCACTGACCGTCTTTCCCTATATCAGGGAACACACGATCAGTGACATTGCCACAGAGAAGAACGGGGAAGGTTTTTTTACACACAGCTCTCCCCGTTCTTCAGCTCCGGTGACCGATCGCGGGACACCGACAGCGATCGGGGGCCGCGGTCACGGAGCTTCGGACTGGGTCGCATGCGCGGGGCCCACGGCTGGGCTCTTAAAGGCGATGTACCTGTACGTGCTTGTGCCCAGCCGTGACATTCTGCCGACGTATTTGTGCAGGAGGCGGTCCTTAAGTGGTTAATCGCTGAGTTTGTTTGAATATACGTTTTGAGGTCCCGGTGCCTCTCTAATAAATCTTTCTGGATATTCCGGTGATGAGAGTTTTTGGTTCTGATATACAATGCGCTGCATGTATCACCTTCTATACAGAGCTCCTCATTTCTCTTCCCGTATTTCAGGCTGTCTTGGCGTCTGTGAATCTGAAGGCGCTCCCGGACAAGGGGGAGAGGCTGAAGAAGCAGGTCCAGGAGCTGGAGGACGCTCTGGATTCTCTGTCACTGTCTGCTGCGACCACACAGGAACCACAAGGTGAGGAGGATCTTTATTGGGCCTGGGGGGCAGAGTTCCCCCTTAGGGTGCTCTATACACTCTTCTGTAATGGGAATTTACATCTTGCGTGCCAAGCTGGCCGGACAGTACATGGATTCAGCAGAATTCCCATCTATCTATGACTGGCCCTGTGTGAGAGGAATTGATGGAGTGATAATTCCTCCTGAACAGGATTGTTGGTATATTTTTGCTTGATCAGCACTTGGAGCCAGTGAGCTGTAGCACTGATCAGTGTATTCTGACAGTGGAGGACTAACAGAATACAATAGTGGGGGGGGGGGGGGATTCCTCCATCCACCTCCAATGTGTGGGTGGGGGATTTTTTTTTTTTTTTTTTTTGATCAGCCGGCACTTCTATGTCGCCTCTCTGGAGTGTAAAAGAGTGGAGGATCAGTAGTTCCGTTGGTGGGATCAGTAGTTCCGTTGGTGGGATCAGTAGTTCCGTTGGTGGGATCAGTAGGCCCGTTGGTGGGATGATCAGTAGGCCCGTTGGTGGGATGATCAGTAGGCCCATTGGTGGGAGGATCAGTAGGCCCGTTGGTGGGATGATCAGTAGGCCCATTGGTGGGAGGATCAGTAGGCCCATTGGTGGGAGGATCAGTAGGCTCGTTGGTGGGATGATCAGTAGTCCCGTTGGTGGGATGATCAGTAGGCTCGTTGGGGTGATCAGTAGGCTCGTTGGGGTGATCAGTAGGCTCGTTGGTGGGAGGATCAGTAGGCTCGTTGGTGGGGTGATCTGTAGGCCCGTTGGTGGGGTGATCTGTAGGCCCGTTGGTGGGGTGATCTGTAGGCCCGTTGGTGGGGTGATCTGTAGGCCCGTTGGTGGGGTGATCTGTAGGCCCGTTGGTGGGGTAATCTGTAGGCCCGTTGGTGGGGTGATCTGTAGGCCCGTTGGTGGGGTAATCTGTAGGCCCGTTGGTGGGGTGATCTGTAGGCCCGTTGGTGGGGTGATCTGTAGGCCCGTTGGTGGGGTGATCTGTAGTCCCGTTGGTGGGGTGATCTGTAGGCCCGTTGGTGGGGTGATCAGTAGTCCCGTTGGTGGGGTGATCAGTAGTCCCGTTGGTGGGGTGATCAGTAGTCCCGTTGGTGGGATGATCAGTAGTCCCGTTGGTGGGATGATCAGTAGGCCTGTTGGTGGGATGATCAGTAGTCCCGTTGGTGGGGTGATCAGTAGTCCCGTTGGTGGGGTGATCAATAGTCCCGTTGGTGGGGTGATCAGTAGTCCCGTTGGTGGGGTGATCAGTAGTCCCGTTGGTGGGGTGATCAGTAGTCCCGTTGGTGGGGTGATCAGTAGTCCCGTTGGTGGGGTGATCTGTAGTCCCGTTGGTGGGGTGATCTGTAGTCCCGTTGGTGGGGTGATCTGTAGTCCCGTTGGTGGGGTGATCTGTAGTCCCGTTGGTGGGGTGATCTGTAGTCCCGTTGGTGTGGTGATCAGTAGTCCCGTTGGTGGGGTGATCAGTAGTCCCGTTGGTGGGGTGATCAGTAGTCCCGTTGGTGGGGTGATCTGTAGTCCCGTTGGTGGGGTGATCTGTAGTCCCGTTGGTGGGGTGATCTGTAGTCCCGTTGGTGGGGTGATCTGTAGTCCCGTTGGTGGGGTGATCAGTAGTCCCGTTGGTGGGGTGATCAGTAGTCCCGTTGGTGGGGTGATCAGTAGTCCCGTTGGTGGGGTGATCAGTAGTCCCGTTGGTGGGGTGATCTGTAGTCCCGTTGGTGGGGTGATCTGTAGTCCCGTTGGTGGGGTGATCTGTAGTCCCGTTGGTGGGGTGATCTGTAGTCCCGTTGGTGGGGTGATCTGTAGTCCCGTTGGTGGGGTGATCAGTAGGCTCGTTGGTGGGATGATCAGTAGGCCTATTGGTGTGATTGGTAGGCCCCTTTGGGTGATCAGTAAGCTTATTGGTGTGATCGGAAGGGCTGTGGGCATACTGTGCATTATGTCTCTGCCAGCAACGCCTGTGTAATGGTGGAAGCAGCGACACAGGCATCTGACATTCCATGTAGACGGTGACCTCAGACCAGAAGGTGGGAATAGTCACATGACCACATAGTATGAGAGAACTCCTCTGTGGCCCCACAACCTTTAAAGAAAACGGGCAAAGATGCTGGACCGAGGCATGCCTAGAGGTCGGGTATACTCTGATAGGTCGAATATATACTGGTAGGTCGGGTATACTCCAGTAGGTTGGATATATACTGGTAGGTCGGGTATACTCCAGTAGGTCGGGTATATACTGGTAGGTCGAGTATATACTGGTAGGTCGGGTATACTCCAGTAGGTCGGATATATACTGGTAGGTCGGGTATACTCCAGTAGGTCGGATATATACTGGTAGGTCGGGTATACTCCAGTAGGTCGGGTATATACTGGTAGGTCGGGTATACTCCAGTAGGTCGGATATATACTGGTTGGTCAGGTATACCCCAGTAGGTCGGATGTATACTCCAGTAGGTCGAATATATACTGGTAGGTCGGGTATACTCCAGTAGGTTGGATATATACTGGTAGGTCGGGTATACTCCAGTAGGTTGGATATATACTGGTAGGTCGGGTATACTCCAGTAGGTCGGGTATATACTGGTAGGTCGGTTGTATACCCCAGTAGGTCGGGTATACTCCAGTAGGTCGGGTATACTCCAGTAGGTCGGGTATATACTGGTAGGTCAGGTATACCCCAGTAGGTCGGTTGTATACTCCAGTAGGTCGGATATATACTGGTAGGTCGGGTATACTCCAGTAGGTCGGGTATACTCCAGTAGGTCGGGTATATACTGGTAAAGCATTATTGGTCACTTTGCTCGCTCCTTGTTCTTTTTTCAGGCGTCATCCAAGAGACGAGACCCAAGATTCAGTCAGATCCTGGAAACCCATTTAGCAGACCGGGCCCTGTGGAGGTCACAGGGGGTGTGAAGCCGCTGTCTTTCCATGACCTGCCCCCGAGTTCCCTGGGTGTACACGCCCCGGGGCCACGCTCCAGTCAGAGCTACAAGAGTTTGTATGGAGGTGAGTGCCGGGGCCCATGTTACTGTATGGAGGTGAGTGCCGGGGGCCCATGTTACTGTATGGAGGGGAGTGGCGGGGCCCATATTACTGTATGGAGGTGATCTGATTGGATAATTGAGTATTAGAATGTTGCTATGAGAGATCACACATCGTTCATTCTTGGTGTATTTCCTCCTCTGTCCTCTCTCCTCAGACCCTCAGTGGCAGAGTCTGTACGGGGGCCGTATGACCGAAGAACGTCTCTTTGCTATTCGAAACGCCACAAGTGAGACCATCGACCATCTACACAAGAGTCTGGAGTCCTGTCCCGGTCCCGAGACCGCCTCCGAGGATCCACGGGGTCTGAAGGTATCAGATGGGAGTGCCGTGATCTGTGCCAACTACTGGTCCCCCCCATTGTACCCTGCCTACTGGTCCCCCCATTATACTCTGCCTACTGGTCCCCCCATTATACTCTGCCTACTGGTCCCCCCATTATACTCTGCCTACTGGTCCCCCCATTATACTCTGTCTACTGGTCCCCCCATTATACTGTGCCTACTGGTCCCCCCATTATACTGTGCCTACTGGTCCCCCCATTATACTGTGCCTACTGGTCCCCCCATTATACTGTGCCTACTGGTCCCCCCATTATACTGTGCCTACTGGTCCCCCCATTATACTGTGCCTACTGGTCCCCCCATTATACTGTGCCTACTGGTCCCCCCATTATACTGTGCCTACTGGTCCCCCCAGTATACTCTGCCTACTGATCCCCCCATTATACTCTGCCTACTGGTCCCCCCCCATTGTACTGTGCCTACTGGTCCCCCCCATTATACTCTGCCTACTGGTCCCCCCATTGTACTCTGCCTACTGGTCCCCCCATTATACTCTGCCTACTGGTCCCCCCATTATACTGTGCCTACTGGTCCCCCCATTATACTGTGCCTACTGGTCCCCCCATTATACTGTGCCTACTGGTCCCCCCATTATACTGTGCCTACTGGTCCCCCCATTATACTGTGCCTACTGGTCCCCCCATTATACTGTGCCTACTGGTCCCCCCATTATACTGTGCCTACTGGTCCCCCCATTATACTCTGCCTACTGGTCCCCCCATTATACTCTGCCTACTGTCCCCCCCCCCCTGCCTACTGGTCCCCCCATTATACTCTGCCTACTGGTCCCCCCATTATACTCTGCCTACTGGTCCCACCATTATACTCTGCCTACTGGTCCCACCATTATACTGTCCCTACTGGTCCCCCATTATAGTGTTTCTCAGTCCTCTGTAATGATTTACACCCTCCTCTGTGTCTCCCAGGTTCCTCTCCTCCCACACCAGAAAAATGCCCTCGCCTGGCTGCTATGGAGGGAGAACCAGAAACCGCAGGGGGGGATTCTGGGTAAGTATCGGGATCTCTCAGCTGCCTGTGATCTGTGCTATTGTTGTTTGTTGTTAAACCCTGCTCTGTCCTGGACATCAGACTTCTCCCCTGCAGCCAATTCCTGCTCTGCCTGGCATTGGACTGCCCCCGCGAGTGCCTGACATCAGACTTCTCCCCTGCAGCCAATTCCTTCTCTATGCCTGGCATTGGACTGCCCCCCACGAGTGCCTGACATCAGACTTCTCCCCTGCAGCCAATTCCTGCCCTGTGCCTGGCTTCAGACCTCTCCTCTGCAGCCAATTCCTGCTCTGTGCCTGGCATTGGACTCACCCCACCCCCCACAGCATGTGCCCCTGAAAGACTTCTCCCCTGCAGCCAATTCCTGCCCTGTGCCTGGCTTCAGACCTCTCCTCTGCAGCCAATTCCTGCTCTATGCCTGGCATTGGACTGCCACAGCCAGTTCCTGACATCAGACTTCTCCCCTGCAGCCAGTTCCTGCTTTGTGCCCCTGGAATTGGACCGCCCCCCGTGAGTGCCTGACATCAGACTTCTCCCCTGCAGCCAGTTCCTGCTTTGTGCCTGGAATTGGACTGCCCCCCACGAGTGCCTGACATCAGACTTCTCCCCTGCAGCCAATTCCTGCCCTGTGCCTGGCTTCAGACCTCTCCTCTGCAGCCAATTCCTGCTCTGTGCCTGGCATTGGACTCACCCCACCCCCCACAGCATGTGCCCCTGAAAGACTTCTCCCCTGCAGCCAATTCCTGCCCTGTGCCTGGCTTCAGACCTCTCCTCTGCAGCCAATTCCTGCTCTATGCCTGGCATTGGACTGCCACAGCCAGTTCCTGACATCAGACTTCTCCCCTGCAGCCAGTTCCTGCTTTGTGCCCCTGGAATTGGACCGCCCCCCGTGAGTGCCTGACATCAGACTTCTCCCCTGCAGCCAGTTCCTGCTTTGTGCCTGGAATTGGACTGCCCCCCACGAGTGCCTGACATCAGACTTCTCCCCTGCAGCCAGTTCCTGCTCTGTGCCAGGAATTGGACCCCCCCCCCCCCACCACAGCCTGTGCCCTTGATAGACTTCTCCCCTGCAGCCAGTTCCTGCTCTATGCCTGGCATTGGACTGTCACAGCTAGTTCCTGACGTCAGACCTCTCCCCTGCAGCCAGTTCCTGCTCTGTGCCTAGCATTGGACTGCCCCAGCCAGGGCCTGACATCAGACTTCTCCCCTGCAGCCAGTTTCTGGCTCATGTTCTTGCAAGTATTCACACATAAAAAGAGATGACAGCTCTCCCCATGTTATCCCTGAGACCCGGATCTCATATTGCGTAAGGAAGTGTTACTTTTAGTCCCAGGGACCCAGCTAATAATGGGGGAGGGGCCCTACATGGGGCCCGCAATGCTCTAGTTGTACATGCCTACATTTATATCTGGTGATGTTTCCTGAGTAGACGTGTAGAAGGCTCAGCGTTTGCTGTGAGCGGTCCTGGTGTGGACAGTGCAGTCACCGGTATGGTTGTGTGTTGGCAGCGGATGACATGGGTCTGGGGAAGACGCTGACGATGATCGCCCTCATCCTCGCCCAGAAGAGGAAGCAGAAGTCGGAGAAGAGCGAGGAGAAGAAACTGGAGACCTGGATTTCCAAAACAGGTAGAGATGGAGGAGGGGGTGGGGCGGTGTGACGCGCTGTTGGGGGGGGGGGGGGGGGGATTGGTGTATTTATATTGACTCTTTCTGCAGAACGTGCAGTACAAACTGCATGCCAAAAGATTTCTGAGCTCACAGAGACTCTGAAATCTGTCTCCAGGATTTACATGCA